>NW_004955427.1:15567531-15629559 GCF_000276665.1 Chinchilla lanigera | reverse complement strand
TATGTATTTATGAATCATTGTGTGTTGTATGTATGTGTGTAGTGTATATTACCTATTTTATTTGCATAAATAGAAAATATCTCAAAAGCAATTACACCCTAGAATTTGTACTTTTTATCCAATATTTACCAGCAAGCATATATCTGAAAGGTGGATGAAGTTTATGCACAAATATAGTCATTGTAGTGTTACAGATGCTAACAAAAAAGCCTAAACCTCTAATTTGTTTTTCAAAATAAATGAGAAAGATTAAATATTTTAAGTCATATCTATGAATTAATATATGATTCCCATTATCATTTTAATATGTTAGGTTAAGGTATATATTTATAGTATACATACACACAGGATGATCTCACATACATTAAATAGAAGAAACTGGAAGGAAAAACACAAAGATATTAACAGCTGCTTTCTCTGTGTCCTGGGACCATGAATGACTTTGTTTTTTGTTTTTACTGTTCTGAATTTCATAAATTATACATAATAATCACTCATTTAGATTTTCACACTTCCCAAAAAATAGATTTACCAGTATTTGAGACATATATTTAGAAAAGGGAATTTAGAAAATGAACAAATGTAAAGAATCTTAGAAATATTCTCGAATTCTATCGTCTTTGTAAGATTTACTGAAAGCTAAGGTAGAGAAGTAGTAGTTTATTCCACACCTCACAGTATTGGTAGGTATTTTGAGACTCAGGAGACATGAATGTGAATCATAGTTCAGTTCTCTCATTTCTATTATAACACTGTTTTCTATAGGAAGCACAGAGTGGACACAGAGATCTAAATTTGCATCTGGTCTCCATAGTAACCGTCTTTCAGATTTTAACATTAGGCGCTACCTGTTGTTCCATGGACAAACCTCCAAATAACATCACTGATTACAACAAGGAAGAAAAGGAGCAAATAACTGTCCTAAATAATACTTCTCTAATGTACTATTTCTCCATGATGGTTAGCCACACACTGTCATGTACCTAAAATAACTAACACTGTCATACACGTCCTTATACTATATGCACATGGTGCAGTTGCATTTCTTGATTTTAAAATATCAAACATTTATTTTCCCACATTTCTATGCCAATTTGGAGCTCGCAATAGGCATAATAGAATATTACATGTAGAACTATACTACTATGTCTTGAGTTTCGTCTGATGTTTAATGATTGTGAAAATTACAGCGTAGTTAAAATTCTCACAGGATTTCTTGTTTTCTACATTTGCACAAGAGAACACATAAAGTCACACTTCTAAAAATATCACGTTATTTTAGAAATTGTGCAAAACCTTTTTCTCTGGTTCATTTTTAGTTTTCTACTTGCAAGCAAACCAGCTGTTGGGAAAGACTTGGGGGTTTTCCTTAATTAAAATGATTTCTCATCCTTCTGACTTAAAAACTCTAAATTGTAATAGGAAGAGTTTCCCTCCTTGGAAAGACTTCCTTTGCAAAGGGGAAAGGAATTTTCATGAACATATTTACTCAGGTTTTATATCCCTTAGATGTATGTGATTACCTCCCAAGGTTAAAAAAAAGGACTCAAGTGCAGTCAGAACTTCTGAGTCACAAATCGCATTCTGTCTACCATTTTGAACTTCTGATGTCTGAACTGCTTTAATAAAGCCCTGATTTACCTCTTCACTTTGACTTCCTCTCCTCTTTCCTCTCTTCTTCATCGTGAGACAGTGGGAAAGAGGCTAGCTTTGAAGTAAAGCATGCCACCTGGAATCTCAGCTGCACATGCATTACTCACGTGACCCATCTGAGCCTCCTGCTTGTCTGCAGAGAGAGATAAATCCACCCATTTCACAGGGTAAGTGAGGAGGGTATATAGTAAGGCATATAATATTAACCAGGATACTTAGTGGGTACTCACAAATTTTATTTCTTTGATCTTTTCTTACTTTGAAGGTTTTCAAGGATCTGCACACAGAGGTCAAAGTAATCACCTTCTGGTGTCATTCAGAGACCAGTTGATGTCACTTCCACACAGCTGCTTCCTGGTTGTTCTTCATCCTTAGCTCCACTTTCTTTCTAACCAGAGTAATAAAGAGTGACAAGCAGAGTGACCATGGGGCTTCAGTGAAAGGCAATGCTTTTCCCATTTACAGTCGTAACCTGCTGGTTCAACATTGGTGTCAACAGAATATAACTTCTTGATCCTTGAAAGATACAATCAAAATTGGATTATAGGAGATGGTATCTGCAAAGTCTTAGCACAGCACACAGCATGCAGTAAATGCTCAGTGAATGTCACCCGTCCCCATAAATTGTTTTTGCAGTGAATGACTACATGGGCCAGTAAGAGCACAACTGGGTGACTAGTTGACATATTAGATGAACTGATAATGATGGTGACTATGAACATGAAACCAATTTCTGTTTGTTTGCTTTTGTTTTTTCCGGTACCGGGAATCGAACTCAGGACCTTGTGCTTGCCAGACAGGCGCTGTGCCACTCAGGTAAATCCCCAGCCTGAAACCTATTTCTGGTTAAATGGAGATATGCAGAGGTGAAATTTTAGATGAAATGTGAGTAAATATGAGGGTAAGGTATCTCAGTTTTCTCAAGACAGAGTGGTAGGTAAAATTAAATATAGATATAAGCCACATTAAAGACATTTATTTCACTCTTAGCTGCAGTGAGCATATAATGACCAACTCACCACCCACCCAGCTCTTTCACATTAGATTTTAAAAATATTATTTTGAAACATAATAACCTTTAATGTGAACAAGAGGAAGAGGTGAAAGTTTTGTGAACTCTTCATAATAGCTGCAAGACTCTGTCAACTTTACTATTAAAATGGGAAATCCAGATCAAAAAGAAAATGTTACACCACTAGTCTGAAAGTTGAAAAGAAAAAAATCATTCAGAACACCCCCAAGTCCTCCCACTGTAGTCTGAAGGAAGCTGGCAATGACTAAGCAATGCCTTGTTTAGAATACTATGTGAAATCAGAAACATCATGAAACATCATGAATTACATCTAGTTCTGGCACTGTTAACCTGGAGAGCATAAGATAATTTGGTGAGCATGTCTGTGAATACTGTGAAATTATATGCCAAATCATATATGTATGAAGATCAATAACTTACTGAAATACTAAAAAGCTGAAAATTGAAATCAGTATTGACTTTGCTTCCCCTGGATAAGAATGGAGCTGAACTGATGTCATCTAATTCAAGAATAAAGAACCAGCACTTTGTAAAAATCTCCTTAAAGGGAAGTTCACAGACTGTTAGTACAAACTCATCAATAGTTAATACAAACAATGAATATAAAGGAAAGTGACACAGCATGTATTCTCCCCCTTGGATCAGGTAAAATCCTGATTTACACAAATGGTGTCATCATCCTACGTTCAGACAGCTGAGAGTAACTGCATTGAAATCGATCACATCTGCTCTTTTTGTGCCTGGTCACACTACTTCTCCAATATTTTATATTTTTGGATTGAAAAACCCTAGAAATCCAATCTAGCTTTGCCGAGGGTACAGTCACTTCTTGCTATTCCATAATATTATAATATGTACAATTCTGTGGAAAGAAGCTGTGGTTCTTGTCAGAGTCTCATGGAATACCTGACCCAAGGCTAAGAACTATCCAACTAGTTGAATAAAATAATTTTACGGATATATAAAGGGGAGCCTTGGAGACATTAGGAGACTTATCTCAGGGCAGCTCGCAGAAATGTGACTAGAAAATAGTTCTGTTTGTTTTCCAGTTTACACTTTCACCCATAAACCCTAGTAGAAATGAAGTACTTTTAGGGGCTTGAGGGAAGATCAGAAAAGGTCATGTCCAAAACACACCATCAAAAATCGAGAGTTAGAAATCATTGCATGGCTTGTATCTCCCCTTTCTTTTAACTACCGTTTCAGAGAGAACATGATAAACCAGTGACATAACTAGTTAGACGAGTCAAAGTACCAAGGATCCATAGAATCTTAGACAAATGTTTAAGTTGAAAATCTTCTGCCAATACACAGTGAATATTCCATAGGCGTAAAAACTAACATCTTTGCTAGTAGAAAGGTGGCTTCCTGGGCAAACTATTGCTTCACATACCATGAAGGTACCATCCAGTAGCAGTTTATGAATCACCATCTTGGTTTATCTACACCACAAATGGCCTTGGCAACTCCATCTACGTCAGCTTTCTCATTTTTAACCTTAAAGATATTGATTCATGACATTGCTTCTAAGAATATTCCACGGAAGAGCACTTGACACCTTTTTCCTGAAATAGCATTTCAACCCAATGGTTCTTTTTGGTCATTCCTTCTAATTTATGATCCTTGGTCTTGCTTCCTTCTTTATTGTCCCTCCTGTAATATCGCTACTTCTTTCTGTTTAGGTCCATCTTTCTTGCTTCATTTGCATATTTATCTCTTTTACGGGTTAAATGAGTATCTAGCTGGGATAACTGAATCACATAGTTTGCTAAAGAACTTCTTAAACTGTTCATCAACATGGCAACAAAAAAGGGTTTTATGGGATATAAGAATACAAGACATGCTATTCCAAGGTCAGACAAATGGCCCCTTTTGTGTAATCTTCATGTTTCACCGAGACACAGCAGTATGTTTATAGAAACACATAGCACTCTCTGTGTGATCAAATTGTAATGGGCAAATTTGTAATTGAGAATTTTTAACTGAGAATTTTTAATTTCTTCCTAGTAAATCATTCGCTCAGTATAATAGCAAATAAAGTTTATTGATTGTCTACTGTATACCAGATATTGTTCAAAGTTCTTCAGGTGCATTTTTTTCTTTTGACTATCACAATTAAATATCACAGCTACCATAATCATCTTAACTTTACAGATGTAGAAACCTATTCAGAAAGTTTAGGTAGGTAGGAAAAGGTAGCTAAGCTGTAACTTAGGTCAGTCTATTTCTGTAGCTGATTTAATTATCATAGACATCACATGCATACATGCAAAAGCCTGAAAACATGCACATCAATAGTTTCAGCTCAAAACACCTCTTGGTGAAAACAATTTCCATATTGTTATTAGAGGATACACTGGTTCTGGGTTGAAAAATTTAATAACACAATTCATCTAAGTCAGTATTTGCCTTTTTTTTTTTTTTTTTTTTTTCCTGGTACCGGGAATTGAACTCATGACCTTGCACTTGCCAGGCAGGCACTGTGCCACTGAGCTAAATCCCCAGCCCCTTAAGTCAGCATTTGATAAACAAGTCCACATACATTTTATCATACCTGACCCAAATGGAGGTAGGGAAGGAGGGAACCACATGTGTCATGATAATGTTGGATCCTCCAGCAAAAGGAATGGATAAATTGGTGGATTTCTGGGCATCAAGTTTGGTATAGGAACTTTTCATGTGCATCCCGGTTTTACTTTTCTTGTTGCTGAGACAAAATACCCAACAACCAATGTTAAAGGAAAAAAGGGTTTCTTTGGCTCACAGTTTGTAGAGGTTTCAGTCCATAACTGACTGGCTTCAAGGCAGGATGGCTTGGCAGAGGAGAACAGTTCATGGTGCCCACAAGACAGCAAAAGCAACAAGGGAGAGACAAGACTCTTTCTGTCCCTTATATTGTATACAGGCTACCTGCCCTAGGCTGGGTGTAGTACTCACATCTTTAACCCTAGCCAGACCTATGCCAAACCAATCAGTGGATTTATTTACTAATTACATGCCCTTAATCCCAGCATCACATATTCTAGATTCAGCTACTTCTGCAAAAGTCCTATGACCACTTGAGGTTTTGGGGAGACATCTAGTCACAAACTGCAATAACTCTCTCTGTGGCTTTTGCATTTTGAATGATAATGCTATAAATAACTTAATACTTTAAAAATATTGAAATAAAATAAGTCTATTACGCATTTTTCATAACTGCCTTTGGATCTGAGTTGGACAATTATTTAATATCTTATGTATTGTGAGATACAGCCACCAGGTATTGCTACTGTCTCACTTTCCAGGGCACTTTGACCATACTTTAATTATAACATTTACTACATTATATTATGGTTAATATCAATATTTCTGTTTCCTCTAAAACAATCTGAAGGCCTCAATACAACATGAATAAATAAATATTTATATATTCATTTATTCTTTTTTTCAATAAGTGCTAGACAAGGTATTTATTCAATCATGTATGGTTGGTACATGGCCTAGCAACTGACATATAAGAATTCAGTTTACCACTTCTGAATGGATGCATGAATGAATGGATAAAATGAGTTCAGCACTTCATCACAGGACTCAGGATGACAGCTCCTTGAAATCAGTATTGTTTATATTCCTACGATCTTCCAGAAATACTAACTTTTCTTGCCTCAAAATGTATGCATGGTGAATATACTACATTTCAAGCCTTTTGTGGAGAAAACTCTTAAACAATTTGCAGAAGAATTAAACATATTCATAAAGACACAAAAGAGATATTAGAGTTTCTTCAAGTACTATTTTATTACTTTCCTTCCTGGTAAATTTGCACGTCAGAAATTGCCAAAAATGTATTAAACAGAATAGACAGATAAAAGCAATTATTATTTTATTTACAAAATGTTTGATAATTACAAGCATTGTGTATCACTTGAGCAAAATCCTCCCTTGAATCGCCTGGAAGTTAGGAGATTTTAGTAGAGAGAAGTAGGTAAAAGCAGCAAAAATAAGTGATTCTTACCAAATAATACAACCTGTCAATAGGCTACTGGATTTAACCCAAACCAAACTATTCTCTAAGCTCTTATTTAAGTATTTCCTCTCTTCAATTATAAGCCCTATCCTTGTTGAAAATGAAGAGGGTACATATACATATTGATAATTTCTCTGAAATTCTCCAAACAGCTCTGATAATAGGGGTTAGTACTGGAAGTATTGAGGGCTTGCTGACACAGATTGACTGTATGGCAATAGGTATTTTGTTTGAAGTCCACACCTGAGGCTGTCTTTTCAAAGAATTCCTGGGATCGGTGAGGAAGAATACTTGTTAAAACTTGGAATTTCTGAGGAAATCAAGTTGTCTTACAGCTCCCTTTGCACATCTTTGCATTAGCTACTGTGTCTTCCTGCATTTTAATGGGTTCACACTGCTTCTTTTCACTCCTTTGGAAGTGTTTTCCAAGAAGGAGCTATATTATTATTATTATTATGATGTTGTTGTTGTTATTGTTGTTGCTGTGTTTGATCTCCAGGGCTCAGTCTAGTACTAAGTGTATAATAGTGATTGATAAATATGTGCACCAAAGAATACAGCTCTTGTTCTCAGTCAGTAAGATATAATAGAAGGTGGCTCTTTCTTTGGCACTGCCTTTGAGCCACAGATTTAACTATCCCATGCAACAATAAGCCAGGTTTTTAGTCACTCTTCAAAAAATAAAAGGGAGGACATAATTAGGTGACTTCTAATAACATTTTTGGTCCTACAGCTTTATGTATATAAGAGTATTTGAGCAGTAAAGGGGCAGAGCATTGATACATTATAAAATAAATACAGCATATCAGTTAACAGTAAGCATGTATTAAACCCTTACCACACACACCTGAAAATATATTAAGAAAGGTGTGAAGGACTTCAGGAAATGCAACTCAACAATATGTCATTCAGGACTTCAAACAGAGGGCACTTGGGTAAAGCAAATATATGCGTTTGTGTGGGGGTGTGCTCTATGAATTTTTATTATCCATCTGAAGATGGATATTCCAAAAGGAACTCAATTGTCACAAATCCCCTCTCCAGAAACCTCATCACAGGAGAGGAGACTAGAAGTCAGCAACAGGCACAGAGAGACTTTTTCTCTATTCTCTAAGAGAAGAATATGCAAACACTTCAATCTCTGGGTTTGAGGTTACTTGCTTATTTTGAATGGATGTCTTATACATATTTCTATGTCTTTGTTCCTATTATTCTGTGTATTACCTTTTTATTCATAAACTCAAATATCAAATCCTCAGAAGTACAGGGAACATTTTCTCTCCTGTATAAGTCCCTGACATTTATTTTTAATGCAATCCTCACAATAAGCCTATGATTTAGAAACTATTGCTAGCCCTTTATCACGTATGGAAGAATAAAGGTGCAGAGCATTTGTGTAATTGGGACAAGTTCAGAGAGTGAGTTTGACAAAATATTTAGGTTTTTCAAACACAACCTTATTTGGACTCTACATGATTACAGTATTAACAAGATGTTTGTGTCTAATATCACCCTGAAAATTGAAATTTAGGCTATGCATATAGGAACTAATGATAGAGTAATAATATGATTGACCTTGTATCAGGAAGGTTAATTTGTATAACTATATAATATCTTCCCCTTCCTTTCTTTCAGGACTTTAGAAATGCAAAGATTTATCCAGTCCTCTAGTTCTTTTTATTAAATTCACTGTAAAATATGTGGATGATTTATGTGCCTCCAGGTGGGTATAATTATCACTAAGTACAGGGCTATAGGCAGGATAGATAAGGTCAACATGATCCTTTCCATTAATACACAACTTTCATTTAAAATTAGTAAAAAGGTCCAAAATAACATAGCTCCTCTAACCTTCATTTGTGACTAATCTTGATGTAGTCTTTGAATCAGCACAGTATTTATCGATTCATCTGTCACAGAAATCCACTGCTCCTGGGTGGCCAACCTAACTTAGGTGTTATACAGGGCACCAAGAAGGTCATGCTGTCTGCCTCAAGAAACTTACGTCCTGCAGTTCCTTGCACATGAGTATCTAACTGATACATACACATTCTTTGACCAGGGAGATTCTTCTATGAAGTGATAGCATTGGAATCAATATAGATCTCTCTGTGGCTAAAGCTTTGATTTATATACTTGTACACTGTTATATATCTTTTATATATAACCTCATAGTTGACAAGTTATTTGACATCAACAACTGATTTTCTGCTTTGTTATGATGTTATATGCAGAGCATAGCTAGCTGTTCATGGGTTGGAAGATCCTAAAAACAAAAGTTAATGCAGTGAATTCCTGGATATCATCCTGGACCAGAAGGAAAAATGAGCCAAAAACTGTTGGGACAGTTTGAAAAATGTAATGCAGTCTATGTTTTAGACAGGAGTATAATACCACTATTTCCTGACTGTTTGTGTTTTTGATAAATTAGAGAATTTATGGGTGAAAAGGAATACTATTTGCAATTTTCCTTCATGTGGTTAAAAGGATAATAAATACAGTGTGAATTTTTATTACATAAGGGTGATTTTTATATTTCATGTAGAGAAGGGTTGTTTGGAGGATTTTGTCTTTATCTCAAAGGATAGAGAATATTCTTGACAGTGAAGACATTATTCTCTTCTCAGAGAAAATAGAAACCCTAAAGAAACTTCAAGAATCAAAGTCAAAAAATAAAGCTCAGATCCCTTCTCTAGGAATCTTACAGGTAGCCATGCATTCTGAACTTGAATACTTCTGGAACAGAGAAACCATTCCCTCTGTGAGAAAACTCACAGTTTCATCAGACTGAACCTTCAGAAACTTGCTCTTTATTCTAAACCAAAATCCACCTACATATATCCTCCCACCAACACCTTACTGGTCATACTGCTTCTCTTTGGGGCCAAAATGAAGAATAATTATCCCTTTCATCTTCCACATGACAGTTCTCTGAATATTTAAAAAAATTGAATTTTCCCTAACCTAAACATTTTAAATCCCCACTTTTTAAAGTTCTAATTATCTTTTATCTTATAAAAAACAAAATTTCATAATCAAATAAGAAGAGAATAACACTGTGTATCATTATCTTCAAAATAGTTACTCAGAGCACAAGGCATAAACCAAAAATATTTTTATGAAGAAAAAACAGGTAACACAAATCTTTCTTTTTCAACAAAGAGAAACTCACAGTTTAAATGAAACTAATTACCATGTACATTACCCAGCAATCTCCCTTCTGGATATCTAAAGTCATATTTATAGGAATACATGCATATCTACTTTCTTTTTACTTCTCTCAGTCAAAGGTCTCTGAATATGTAAAGCTTCTGCTGTATCTTTCTTAAAGTATGGTGAGCCTAAATGCAATAACATTTTTCATATCATCTAAGAAGAAACAGTGAATGGTGGGAATAGCAAGATAAGGCAGATATTTCTGTAATCACAACCCTGGGAGGCTGAGATAGGTGGATCACAATTCAAACCCAGCCTAGCCAAAATAGTGACTTCATCACACCTGTCTCAAAATAAAATATGAAAAGAGCCAAGGATGCAGCTCAGAGTGTAGGCCCTGGGTTCAATTTCCAGTACTGAAAAATGGGTGGGGGGTGGGGTCTAGTGGCTCTTATTTTTAAGACAATTGTATGCCCATTAATGTACTCCAAGAACACGGTTGCTTTGGGGGAAGACTACAGCATGCTTCTCACTTCCGTTGGCCTTATGGAGAACTACATATTCCCTGTCTGGGCCATCTTTTTTTTACTATTGTACAGTATTTTGTTTTTAGAATACAGGTGTGAGAAGCTACCTTTTATCACTGTCATCTGGATATTCTTACAGCCAGTAATCACTCAATTTTGTGGATATCCTTCAGGTCCTGACTTATTATATAAAATATTTTATATCCCTCCAAGCTCTATATTAATTTTAATTGTAATGAGATTAGTTTCTACATCATTACTATTAAAGTTTCATTATAATAATTACTATAAAAATAAATTAGAAAATGATTTATATTAAGTGATAAATTATGAAAGATATTAAAATGCAGAACTATTTTTAACTGACCAAAATGATATGGGTGTATATGAAAAGAAAGAGAGAATTCAATCTGATTGGAAAAATACAGAACAGGAACAAAAGCAATCACTCCAGAAAGATGGAGGTATAGTTTTACCTGAATTCTAAAACCTTTCATAAGACTATCTCACATGATTGTATTTGATAACATATTGGAACATGCTATCCAAAGTTGGTGTGTTTAAGTTATTCTAAGTAAAGTTTTAAAGCTGCTCCTTAAACATTTCAATGTTTTCTCATTAAAGTGAAGGAGAGTCCACCAAATGGTGGATCATATTTTCTACATCTGGTTCAGGTTTTAAAATCATTACACCCCTTCAGTGCATGGAGAAATCTAACATCCATGCACTGTAAGAAATTGCTTGTGGATTCCAGAACACATCATGCCCTGCTGCTTTCCATACCCTTGCATATCCCATTCTCCCTGCCTGGGGAGCCTTCCTTCCTTCACGTGACAAAGCCTTGGCTCAAATTAGCCAAGGCACAGTTTACTGTATTTTCAGACTTGCTGTGTTCACTTCATTTACCCTTCATTTATGTTCTATGTCTGTTTCCTTTATCCACATGTCCAACAGAAGACCTTTCATATTGTGATTACCTCTTTGTCGCTCTTGATAAGCTCTTGCAGGGAGGCTAAGAGGAGAGCATTTGACATACAATAGGTAATCAGTTGATGTACGTTAAAGGAAGGAGTGATGGGAGGGCAGAGAACATCCAGTCTGGAATCAGATTATAAAACCAGTTAGAACATTTTTGTTGCCAGTGCGAGATACTAACTCCAGTTTCAGCATAAAAAAGTGGGAACAGCATGGATAGCCATAGAAGAGTGTCTCTAAGAGAACCCCAGAAAGGAAGAAATCAGAATCCTAGAAGTTCTAAAATCAGTAACTAAAAAGACCTGAGGACATTTATATTCTTTTTCCTTTGTCTTTTCTCTCTTTCTTTTTTTCAGCTCATCAGCTTTGGTCTTTATTCTGACTGCAGAATATCTTTCCTTACTCCTGTAAGAGCCATGCCTTTACATTTTAGAGTTCTGGCTGTCTATTGTAACTGTCCTGTGATCTTTCTATTCCAATTCCAGTTATCCAAAGACTGTGTGATAGACCCAAGTCAAGTCAGGAATCATCCACTATTCAGTTCCTCAAAATCAAGAAGAATAGAGGGGCATGCTGTAAATATGAAGTCTATCCTACATGCTGAGAGAGATGAGGGAATTCTCAGAAAAGAGTGGATGCAGAATGGAGCATACATCCAAATATGATCTACTACAGGCTGCCGAATCTGCCGAACTGCTGAAGCCAGGGATCTTTGGTCAATAAACTCAGATGTTAAAGAAATTTTTGGCAATTTTATTTTGAGATAGCAGCAAAAATTGTTCTTTCTCTCTGTTTTCTTATATTATGGGTAGCCTAGAGCAGACACCAACCTTAAACATTCACTTTCTAACTTGGATTATGATGAATTACTGTAGAAAAATGAGTAAAAATGAGTGTGGGTCACATCTTGGAGAGAAACTTTGTAATTAATCTTTAGAAAATATGCATTAGCTTTCCTGTTGCTGGGGCACAATATCCAACATCTACAAGCTAAAAGAGGAAAAGTTTAATTTACCTCATGGCTTCAGGGGGTTTAGTACATGGTAAGCTTGCTTCAAGGCAGAAATCTCATGCCAAAGGCATGGGGGCAAAGTCACTCAGCTCATAGCGGTTCAGAAGTAGAACAGTGAATAATATCAGAAAGAAAGTGACCATTGTTATGGTTGATACATTGTGTCAACTTGGGGAGCCTAGAGGTTTGGTTAAGTGAATTCTGCATCTTGGGGTGAAAAGAACATGCCCTTACCCTTCTGAGATGTTGCTCATTGTGTCAATTTAAAAAGTTTAAAAGGTTAGCTATGTGATTCAGCAGGAAGCCAGGTGCTTACTTTATATTCATCCTGAGCCTGTGCAAGAGGAAAGCATGCAGAGGGTGTGGGTGTAGAGGACCACCCCGACTCCCCCTGGGTGGGTAGGCTGCATAAAAAAAAATTTAAAAAGGACTGGCTGCTGGTTCTTCAGAGGATCTCCAGTCTTTACCTTCAGCTTGGTCATCTCCTGGTTTCTGGTGCAGAATGTTTGGCTTCCACCTGGGACTCTTCAGCCTTCTGGTGTAGGATCTCCAGCCTTCAACGTAGATTCTTCAGCATTCCATTGCAGACCCATCAGCCTCCTGATACAGACTTGCATGGGTGCTGCAGTGAACTCCAGGCCTGGGGCTGAACTCTTCACATCCTCTGCACACTTCCTCATCCAACTCTGTGGCTGACCATTGTAAGCCAAACTTGTAATTTCTTATGCATTGATATATCTTGCCAGTACTGCCAGTATATATCTTGTGTTATATCTGTTTCCCTAGTAAACCATAACTGACACACAATACAACAGATATAGTACTCAGAGTACCACTTTCATGACCTACTTAGACACCCAGACATGCTCAAAAGTATCCTCCACTAATCCTTTAAGCAGGTTTCAAGCCAATTAAGCTTAAACATCATTTTCCACTTTTGACAGCTTGACACCCAAACACATCTTCTTAAACAATACTTAATCCCAAAATAAACACAAGGGCATAATTTAACTTAGCATGATACAATTATCTTGTGTACCTCTGAAACACAATAATCCTTTCCCAACTTGTCAACATTCCCAGCACTTTTCAAATTCCAACTCAAAGTCTCTTCTGAGATCTAAGGCACATTCTTAACTATGAGGGAAACTGCAAAAATCAGAAATGAGTTACATAATCCCCAAACACAATGGCACAGGACAAATTTTTCCCATTCCAAAAGGAAGGAATAGGAGGCTAAAAAGAAAAACATAGAACCATACCAAAACTGAAACACCACAGGGAAAACATTAAGATCTATAGCTCCATTCCAGAATCTGGGCATATGATGGTAAAATGTGAGTATCAAAGTGAAGCAAGAGATCAGGGTATGACCAGCTGGCTCAGCAAGTGGGTGCGACCTACCAGTCATAGAGATCCAGGAGACATGCTTCTGACCCTGTACCTGAAGCCAATCAGAAAGTTCTACCTTCAATTCTTTGCAAGATAATTTAAGCAGTTTTTTGATAGAACAGCCTAGATCTGATGCCAGTGTAAGGAGCGCAGGAAAAAAAAAAGGCCACTATTAAACTATCAGCCATTGTGTTCTATCTTTCACAGTAGTCCTTTCTCACTCTGTAGAGTATACTTCTTTTCCTACTTTTAATTGAGCCACAATTGCTCTGCAAACATGTTTCTTTACCTATCTTTAATAAACATAAAACTTTTGGGATTTGTGTTATGGTTTGTGTCTAGATTTCCCCTCAAAGCTTCATGCAGTCATGGGGTTGGCTTCTAGAGTCTTTGACTGATTCATGGTCCAGTGCTGAGATTCTAGATGTGAGTGCTACACCCACCCGGGAGCGGGTAGCTTACATGCAATATGAGGGAGAGAAAGAGGCTTGTTCTTTCTGCTCCTTCCTTTTTGTTCTTGTTGCATTTGCTGTTTTCTGCTGCCATGAACTGTTGCCCCTCTGCCATGTGCCTCTCTGCCTTGGAGCCAGCCGAGTATGTACTGAAACCTCCACAAACTGTAAGCTAAATAAACTTTTCCTTCCTTAATTCTGGGAATCAGGTATTTTGTCTCAGCAATGACAGAAAAGTAACCAAGACAACTTGTTTTGTCTGTGTCTTAGTTATTTTTCTCTCATTGCTGAGACAAAATACCTGATACCCAAAGTTAAAGGGGGAAAGTTTTACTTAGCTCACAGTTTGTAGAGGTTTCAGTCCATAACCTGCTGGCTCTGAGAGAGGGTAACATGAGAGAGGTAACTGCTCATAGCAGCTAGGGTGACAGAAGATAGCAAAAACAGCAAGAGCAAAAGGGGTAAGCAAGCTGGTTTCTGTCCCTTTTATCTTATCCAGACTGCAGGGACTGGGCAGGGCCAATCCAGTCAGTAGATTAATCCAACAGTCACCCATCCTTAATCCCAGGACCCTTAATTCTGACATTGTACCATGAATCAGTCATAAACTCTAGATTTAGCTGTTTCCCCAAAAGCCCCATCTAAGGCTGGAGATATTGCTCAGTGGAACAAGGCCTGCCTGGCAAGTGCAATGTCCTGAGCTTAATTCCCCATACCAAAAACTAAACAAACAAACGAAACTACACACACACAAAAAGCCCCATCTAAAAGTGCATGAGGCTTTGGGGAGACATCTAGACACAAACCATAATAGTCCAATTCTTTGTTCAGGACAAAAAAGAACCTAGAAAGACTATCTAGAAGGAGTCCCCAGAACCCCAAAACCCTACAATGAAAGGGCTTGTGTAGCTCCACTCCAATGGCCTTGTTGGTGCCGCCCACACAACCTCTCTCTTCAGTTGACTCCCTTATTTGATGGCAGCTTTCTTTGCAGATGTTCTATACTTCTAGCATCTACAGCTTCCTGGGATCTCCATTGTACCTTTGGCTTCATTCCCATAGCTTCACACATAGACCTCTCAAAGGCTCCTTACCTGGCTTCTCAGGCTCTCTTTTTAGATGTGGGTGGAAGCCTCCCTGAAACAACATCTTTTGCATTTTTGCATGTCAGTAAAATCAACATCATATAGAATATGCCAAGGTCTGCTATCAGTGGAAAGAATATCCAGGACTCCTTGGATCATTTCTTTTTTTTTTTGGTTTTTCTCCGGCACCCGGAACCGAACTCACGACCTTGCACTTGCCAGGCAGGCGCTTTTGCCGCTGAGCTAAATCCCCAGCCCCTCCTTGGATCATTTCTGTAGTGGATTCTAAATACACAGAGAGCTAAACACAGTGAAATGAACCCTAGGGAACCAATTAATTAGATAGCCCTTTTTGTAAAGCTCTTCCAAAATGAAAGGCTTGCACTTTTGCGCTTCCAGGCCTGTGATTGCTGGAGGCTTACTGATTACTGAAATGCCCTCAAGTTACCTTTCCTGTTGTTCTGATGAAAATACTTGGTTTCTTTTTAATATTTATCTTTTCAAGAACCTCACTTTTGCTTGAACTTTACAGATATTTATTTTCTGACCAAGTTTCACTTCATTCAACTCTCCTTTTGCTCTTGATTCTTACAATAAATCTGGCTGAAAGCAGATTATATTACCTTGCCACTGCCTGAATGTTGGGCTGTCTTGACATTTCACCCACTAGATTAATTAGTCAGCTGCCCTTAATCTCAGTCGCCCACAAAATCTAAGAACATGGGCAAAATGTAGACAAATTTTCTGTCAAAGCATAACACACATGGCCTTTAGTACAAATGCTCAGGTACAATATCCATCACCCATAATTTAAAGCAACAGGAATATGACTGACTCAGAAAACTGGGATCAGAGAAATCAGGTCATTATCAATCATGTAAAAATTCTGTATTATTTCCAATATTTTTTATTCTGTTTGATCAGTCTTGCACTCTTACATCTGGTAATCTGAGCAACTTTGCTGAAGATAACAATATGTAATATAACAACCACGGTTAATTCCTATCATTTTGTTTTGAAACCCTGTATAATTTTTAATGTTTTTTGCTTTGTTTTGTTTTTGTGTGTGATGTGGGTATTTTGCTATTGTTCTTTTTCTTTGTTACTATTCTCTTTAAAATAAAAAAATAAAAAGTGCAAAAAAAGAAATGTTTAATTAACCTCATAATTTCAGGGAATCCAGCTCAGGGTGGGCTGGCTCAGAGGCATAAACATCATTGTCAGAAGGGCATCATGGAGTGAAGATGCTCAGGTCATGCTGGCTGAAAAGCAAAACAGGGGAATAGCGTCAGCGAGGAAGAGGGCAGGCACCAGATATGTCACTCGAAGTCATTCCTCCATGATTCACTCAGACCTGCTCAAAACTGTGCTCCCTCAGTGCCCTGGATGGCTCTCAAGTCAATCAAGTTAACACAACTGAGTTTAACCATCACAGAGGACATGTAAATTTCAACCTTGATGACTATAAGAAATGGGGAAGAAAATGGAAGTCAAATAGAAAAGTAGTTTTATAATGTAGGAGGAGGAAAAAAGATGATATGCCTAGTTTTAAACACCTTATATTTACCATTGCTGTGGGATCAACACTCATGTAGACATTAGGGTAGATTCCTCTATTTTTTGAGAATCTACGACCATCAAATAGTTGATATGTTTAACTCACTGAACCATCACAAAAATGCTAGGTGCAAACATTTTCTTCATTTTGTCTTGGAAACTTTGAGATGAAGTAAATTGCCTAAGGTCATATAGTTCACTAAGCATCAGAGAGAGAGAACTTTAATCTAGGCCTGTTGGCCTCCAAACACGCAATCTTTCACTGTCCCTTGGTGCCGCCTAGCAGGCAGCTAGTAGGCTGGACCAGAGCCTAAAATTGCTGGAGTTGAATTTCTCTGCAAATTTCTGTGTGTTTGTTTTGTTACCATATGAGGATTATAAATTCTTTAAAAGTAGAGATAACATTATAAATTTCTCTCACCCCCTTCATAACACCTCGAGCAGCTCTAGATGCAGAGAAGGCCTCACTGAATGCATAGACTGATCCATGATCTTGCACCTGGTGATAATTGCATAGCATGTTCATGTTGAGGTTGTAATCCTCATAAATCATTTATTTAGAGGCCTCTTTTTCCTTGGATTTAGTGGCAGGTATAATATAGGAGAAAAAGAATCATGTAGAAATAGTAGCAAATCAATTTCATTCTCCAAATTTACCACCCCCTACTCTCTGAACCTTTGTTTATTCCATGTTCTACAGTGTCAAAGGGGAATGCTAAGGAGCAGTGCTTGCTACAATTTCCAGAAGCCAGGCCTCCCCTATATTTTGTTGTGAGTGTTCCTATCACAGGTATGATTTCCTATATACAATTCACTAAATAACCCAACCACGATGGAGCTTCAGTATAACAGTTGGCCAAGCCAAGTCTGCTGATGTCATGCCTTTGTCCAGCAGCAATGGATGACTACTACTTGAAATAAGAAATTAGAGAAGTAATTTGGAGTGATCATCAGAAGCACATGAGGCTGACTGATGCCCTATATGCTTTTCCAGACAAAACCAATTCAAAATTGTCAGCTGGAACAATTTTCTCCTCATGAGTGCCTGAAAAATAATAATGCTTTATTAATAATAGCTACAATTTAATTGTTTAATTATTTTACCTACTATTTTGAGAATTTGCAAAGTGTTTTAAATATGTTGGCTTATTTAAACTTACACCAATTTCCTCTAGGGAACCCTACAGCCCATATAGTAAAATACAGAAGAATTCAATAAGGATAGAGACAATTCATGTAGTCTAAGGATGAAGCTGTTCAGAAGCCCCCACAAATAATCCACAAATCTACAAATTCTTGACAAACTTTATATTTTATTGGGACCCGAGGTCTCCAGTGGATAACTTTCTACATAATATCTGGGATTCTATCTGACCTATTGTGATATCCCCTGAAAGATAGTAGATCTCAAAAATTATATGTAGAAGGAATACATGAATCATTAGATGAAAAATTATATGTAAGGTCTTCCTCATGTAGAAAACATGAGTGATATCTGAAGATACTTGTATTAGTCACCCATCCATCACTGGGACAAAATACTTAACACCTATAACTTAGAGACGAAAAGAGCCAAAGACCAGATACACTCTCGGAGATTGTGCCCCATCCCCATCCATCCCCACCCAGAAGTGTGCTTTACTAATCTCTTGGAGGGATCTTTCAAGCCATTCAAGTTGATAATCAAGATTTACCATCACACTACTGACTTGAGAAATAGAGAAATGATTTTTTCCCAAGTATAGCATGCTATACATCTTTCATGTTGCCTGTATCTCATCAGTAGAGAGTTTCTATTTTTAAATATCAATATATCCTTCTTACTAGCAAAACCATATAAAGCTCTTGGCAATCATTTAAAATCTAGAAAGACTGTAGTTATCAAATCCCTTTCTTCCCAGACTGCTAGCTGAGGCGGAGGGTTCACAGCAAGTGGTAGAGTTAGGCCTATGATTCTAAGGTTAGAAAAAGAAGCAGGGACAGATGCTCCACCTACACTGATACACTGTTATTCACTGAAGTAGAGCCTTAATCTATAGTTCAGATCCTGCGAGAATCAAAAAGCTCAGAGGTCATGAGTTGACTCTCAAGAGATACAGCTGGAATCATAACCCTGTACTGCTTCATTGCTGGGGAGTCTCAGGGCAAATAAAGTTGATCCAAAAAAAGCTACTCAGAGCCTCTGTCCCAAAAGCAGAGAGCAGCCAATGAAAGGTCATCCCAAAGAGAATGGCTGAGTGATTTTATAACAGAGTTATCCATTCTCTTCTTAAACAAAAAATTAGAAAAAATAAGATAATTTATACGGCAATCTTCATCCCCCCAAATGATAATGGCAATTAACTGTGGAACAAAGTAGTGAGACCAGGGAAAAGAAGATAATGTTTACACTAGTTTCTTTGTAATTCCAATTGTATTTCCAGTATATTCAGTGAATAACAAGAAGTAGACAGAAGCTACAAATACCTAAGATGGAGACTGTTAACTGTTCAGTAAACGTATTTTCTTCTTGACACTGATCCATAAACTGACCAAATTCTTAGCCTCCATTGCATTAGTCCTCAAGAATAGAATGTGAATGAAAGTGCTTCATTTATCCTCTCTCTCTTTCTCTGATCTGTGTTTAACCGTGGAACAATGAAGGAATTCCACCACAGAGGCAATAGAATGTCACCCTAAAGAATGGCGAAGGTTCCATATCCAAGAAGCCTGAGATCCTCAATGAACACAGGTAGAAAGTCATTTGCTAATAAGAAAGACCAATCTTGGTCTGTTGGGAAAACAAGAAAACTTCTTCATTGTGTAGAACCACTGTGAAATTTGCATGTGTTTGTTACAACAGACTGTCTCACCTTATGAATATATGCCCTCAAAATGTATTCCACAGACTTACAACAGATAACCAAACAAAGCTCAACAAGATCCCTAAAGCTGAGGAAAACTCAGCTCCTACGATTGCATTTTACATCATACATGCTATGAAATAATCATCATCAACAGGAGACATTTTCTCATGTCATATTACCCCTTTCCAAGAGTGATTTGGAGACATTTTTATACCATCAGGGTGCAGGAAGTAAGGGCAATGAAGAAAACATTCAAAATCAGATAAGAATAAAATGGGGGGGGTGATTAAGTTTACCAAAGCCTGTGCTCACGGATGATCTGAAAAAAATAGTTTCTAGGTCTAAAAACCTTAGAATCAGCCCCAAGATATTGAATAGAGAAAAACAGAGAGCTTCAGCATAATGCTGCTATCAGTCTCCAGTCCTTTGCTCATATGGTGATCATGGAGAAGGGGACAGGGGCCATTAAATTGGGAAAACTCATTGCTAGGTCTCTATCCCTTAATTTAGTAGGGTTTTCAATTTTCTTTAAATATTCCATATGATCAGATTCTACCAGTAAAGTCCAAACAGTAATTTGCCCTAGGGTTTTGGAACATAGAATAAAATGGATTGGACTCTGTAAAATGGATCAGACTCCATAAAATGATAAAATCATAACAAAATTATTATAATATCATCCAACTTGAAATTTTCAGTATCATAATAAATCCTGAAAGTATAAATGGACCTGAAAACTCATGAGTTATTTTCAGAATTTGAAAAATCACTAATAGAATCCATACATTTGTATAAGTATAATATGTAAATGAACTGTTAGACTGGAATTATATTGTCTAGCATGACAGTAGTTCAAGTTATTTTGTGTTGGTCAGCAAATCTGATCAATCATTTTTAAATATCTTAAAATATCTTAGAAAAGCATTAATTACTATTTAATAAAGTTAGGCAAACCTTTTAAAATATAGGACCATTATTAAAAGAATACTAACAAAAGGATTTTCGTTGACAGAAAGATTAACTCAACAGAGTCAAAAGGAAAAAGTCATTCATGCTTTAGACTCAAAGATATAAAAATGTCTGCAATGCAGACTTCCCTGACTACCTCATTCTATTTATCTATGAAATGGAAAAAAAAAGCTCTCTTGACATCTGTCTTTTATACGGACTTCCTAAGAAGATTGGTAGGAAGGCTTATGCAAAGTGTATAGTGGGAAGAAAAAAGGCAGGATGGTAGGAGAAAGACAATGTATGTGTTTGTGTGTATTGTGAGTGTGTTCTTGTGCAATGAAACACTGTTATGGGTGCACTTTTTTCTCACTGTGGAAATAAAGACTACTCAAATGGTACCATTAAGTCCTGACTAATTTATTCTGACTACAGCAGAGGCTGTGGTTTGCCTTTCTGAGATGGTGGTGGCTGTAGAGGTTGTGGGTCAGAGTTCCCCCGTAGTATGTGACCTGGCCACAGTCCATTTCTATATGGTCTCTCACATCCCTATTCCTACCCTATTCCCATACATATACTGAGACCAGTTTTAGGCCAGTGGTTTTACTTTTATTTTCACCTCCCGCTATTTCCTGTTTCAACCTCTTCTTACCACCAACTTTGAAAATTCAATTCTCCCATCATGTCTTGTCCTGAATCTTCACTTGTCTATCAGAGCACCACCCTCACATCAAGGCCAGTTTAGGCCCAATTCCTGTCATTAAGCTTTACTGGATAATGCTTGCTTCAAGTAATTTTACTTTTCTCCAAATGCCTGTCTCATTTAGAATTTGTGCCACATCATTAAACACTTAATTATAAAATGTTTTTAACTGATTTTCATTAATTTGTGTATGTTAATTTTATCTCCCCAGTCAGATTATAAATTAGAGGGCTGGTACCATAATTTAGGTTTTCTCCTCTGTTTCACAATAGTGTGCAGTACAGAGTCCATGCAGTAAAACCTTAGTAGCTTGTTGTTAATTGGATATTTTCTACACACATTCTTCATCTGAGAGGATAAGATATAACTGATTTCTTGTTTTCTACATCACCATTCTAGGTGCTGATTTCAGTTATAAACGTCCCAGTTTTCTTGGCACTGAAAAATTTTTACACATTAAGGTTCCAGGACCCAGAAGTAGGGTTTCTCTCACATAAAAAGAAAAGGTGAAAAGAAAGAAAGATTTGTGATTCTTTTCTTGTGATTCTTTTCTAGTGATTGAAGAAAATCTGTGAATATTTTTATCTCAAATTAAGTCATACATATACATCATATACATATTCTTCATATCCTAGCTTCTGGATAATCAAGCTATGTGCCTGGGTGGGAAAGATTATTCATTGATACAGCTCTTTCTAGGTATGAAAATTAGCCATGTGCTACAGTGGCTCATATCAACTCATCAGAGCCAATTGTTTAATTTCCAGAAATTTTGAAAAAAAAAAATTTTTGCTAAGTAGCTGTGATGTACTAACTACTGGTTAACCTGTAACAGCTATCTGAACTGAATCAGCATGGATCTGGGTGTGGAATGGCCACCTGAGGATAGTAACAGTGTAAAAGGAGAACTGGAGGGGAAGACGGTGTGCTATGGATTCTCCTGGAGAAACCTGTCAAGCTGCTTTTCCTGATATGAACTCAGCTGTTATCATCAGAGAAGCACTGATCCCCACTGTTGGTGAGGATGCCTGTGATTCTCTTCAAGGGAGCTCTGGTCCTTACCTTAAGTGTCACTTCCTTGCTCCATTGCAGATCCTCGGCCTGATGGCACAGATCCATCACCCCACTGGTGCAGACTTTCTAGCTTCTACCGCTGACCACTGGGCCTTCCCAGTGCAGATCCTTGATACAGATTTGTATGAGACATTGTTGTGGGCTCTTGGCCTCCAGTTGGACCCATGGAGAACAATGTCATGGGCTCTAGGTCTTCAGCTGGACTCATGTAGGACATTTCTGTAGGACCCAAGTAGCCCTCAGTTGGATTATTTGGTTCTCTCTTGTGTGAACAGATGTCTTGTGCTCTTCTGCATTTGACTTTTTGGGTGACTATTATAAAATAATACTATAAATTATGTGTCCTGTATTAAATCTATTCCCTTGCTAACCCTGACTACAATATTAGTTGTTAGACCATTGATAACTTGGAATCAGCCATGCTGAGAATACTTATTCCAGGGCAAATAGCAAACCCTACAAATCAGGGCTTTCCTTTTCAGGGCATACAAGTGGCAAAAAGAAAAGTAATCTATCTTCCTTTCCATAAAGCACCATCAGGGAAAAAGGCACTGACCTGACAAATAGACATGGTTAAGTTCGAATGAGACATCAGAGGATCCGAAGTTGAGAAACAAGAAGTGACATGCTAAAAATCACAGATCTGGCCTGCTCACATAGAAAGTCTGAAAATCACACACACTTTTTTTTTTTACTCTCACTCATTCTTTCTGAAAATATAATATCTGATTAATCACGATGCTATCCTGTACTCCCTTCTTCCCCTCCATCAAGAAAAGCTCCTGCTGGTAAGGCCAGATTGCTCTCTTGTGTCAGAGCCCAGCTCATAAAATGCTGTTAAGTGAATTACTGATGACCTAATTCCCAGATGCAGGACACATTCCATTAGAGGCAGGCTGGATGCCAAGAAGTGTCAGCAATGACTGGATGGCAGAGTGATTGAAACCATCCTGCCTTGGGTGCCTGGGCTTGCAAAGTGAGTTCATGGTGGGGAGGAGGCCCTTCTTTCCCCAACATCAGACCCAGGTCTCTGTCTGGGAACTGAATTCATCAGTTTTAAAGACAACATCCTTAAAGTAAATGTGTCACTATTACATAAGCAACAGAAGCTACTACCTCCTCTATCATTAATGTCTAGAAGCATGAGCAAATTTAGCCCTAGTCTATGAAAAAAACTTGCAAATTGTTTTTTCATCCACACCATGACTTTTCTCTTACATGGCTTTTCTGTCAGCCAGTCCAGCCTCCTCCTTCTATGTTCCCTTTTCTTAAAGCACAGTGAGTTGCTAGTTGGTGGTATGGTACAAAGGAATAGGACAAATACAATCTCCTTACTTTCAATTCACCTCAGTACTCATAAATAAGAATTGGAGCATTTGCAGAGAAAATAGAAATCAAATTAGATAAGTCCCATGTAGGCTATTTTATAGCTGATATTTACTTTTCTCAGAATGGGTACAAGATTCCATAAAATAAAGAACTTTGTAAACTATAAAGAAACAAGATAAATGTAAAATTACTTTAGATGTTAAAGGAAAGTGGAAAGGTAGTTACATTTCAAAGGAACTTTGGATTTAGTAGCCTTGGCAAATAGAAGAAATGAGGTAAAAAAGCTACTACAGAGGCAGCAATCAGGAAACCTGTCTTGTTCTGTTGGCTTCATCACTAATCAACTTTGATACTAATATAAAGTCACACATCTCCTCTTGACCTTTGCCTTCTTCATTTGTGGGTTGAAATGGTGGACTGCATATCACTAGGATGCCTTCTCCCTTCTCCTATGGAGGACCACCTGGGCAATTCTCCTTCAAAGAAAAGCAATTGTCTCCATTTTGGCTGAACTTGGCCCTATTTCCACGTATTGATATGTGCAGAGCTGGCTAGGACTTTTCCCTATCCATTCAATTGGCTTTAAGCAATGCAAATCGGTCCAGCTTAGGTGCTGATGTGTAGTCTTTGAAGGGAGGGGACAAGGCAGTGTTTCCCACCCCTCTAGGTCCCAGCAAACATGTGTGAGCCAGGACATAATGGAGAGCCATGTTCCATGCTGTCAGCTGGGATTGAGCCTTGAGATAAGAGGTTACGACTTCCCAGGGCATTAAAGATTACACATCAGAGCTGAAGCACTGACACCAAAACATTAGCTACCACCTCAGTTGTATTATACAGGTTACCCTTTCTGCGTATCCTTTTCTCTGCATATTGCAGAAATGATTTCAGGCCTTCTACCTACCCCAGCTCATGGCACTCACATACTTCCTGCAATTTTCACAGTCACTCCCTTCTTCACAAATTAATAAAACCCAGGTTCAGCCCTAGGTCGAGGACTTTGTTCTGGTTAACCATCATAGTAGCTGGACATAGGACCCCTTGGCTCCCCAGAACTACAAATATGCCTTACTGCCTTTATTCTCATCATGGGTTGCACTGGAAGTGGTAGATTGCAATGAACTCCCTAGAATAACTTTTCTATGGGATTACAAACATAAATTTCCTGGACCATGACAAGGACCGGGAAAGGTTCTCTATATTCTCCTCTTGAAAAGTGCTATCTGAAGTGAAGAGCCAAGTATGCTGGAGGATTTTAGCCTATTCATTAAATGTTTAAGACATTCTATTCTATTTAGTTTTTTCCTCAACCTCTTTCTTCACTTTTTTTCTTCCTATTATTTGCAACACATGCTTTTACTTTGCTTTCTTTGCCTTTCTTCAACCTAGTAATAGCGTCATAGAACACTCATTGTTAAACAAATTTCTAGGAATCATCATGCAATATTGACTACTGCTACAACAATGTACTATATAAGTATGGACCTTTAATTCTGTTGGATGAATGAGATGCCTGTGAATGGGTGTGTTTATTTGAACTGAAGAAGCCAGAGAAGTTTGTTCAATTATTTAGAAGCTTGGCAGAATGGCCTTAAAGAACGTAATTTAGGAGTCCAAAGAATGTGCGGTAAACAATGTGACCAATGATGAAAAATTTAAAAGAATGAAAATGAGTTGACTCTTAGGGTTATGTGCTTTCATTGGTTTTCATCTAAAAATTGCTAATAGTCTGCTACACTGCCAAAACTCTGGGGAAATATTTTCATTACAAATATGTTCCTTAACAAAGTAAGACTTGAAAACAAAACCTTAGTAAGTAATGTCTTAAACTATAAATAAACTATGACTCACTTGAGCACATGTCTTTCTTTTCTTCTGCTTTCTAGAAATAAATGCCCCCCTTTAATTCCTTTCCCTCCAGGTATCTTCCACCCAAAGCCTGAAGTCACAAGTTAATCTTTGATTTTCATGTCTTCAATATAAATATTATTGAACTTTTCCTAATTTTTGACAGAAAACTGGGTGGCTTATGAAGTATAGGTACTTTGAAAGTTTCTCCAGTTTGTGATACCAGTACCCACCTCTTCCTTCCTGCCTTCCACAACTCTGAAAATGAGCGCTCTCTGACACAAACATCTCTTCTATTTCAGCCCTATCTCAGTTGCAAAAGATTTGCAATGCCCTTTACACTTGTAATTTTCTTATTTGGCCGGAACATACATATTTTTAAAGCATGCTTTTTTTTCCTTATAATTCTAGTTTCTAGATTTATTTTAAAATGAGATAAGGCTTAAACTTCTAATATCAAAATATGGTGGATTAGGCATACGGCCAAGCAGAAGTCCCTTATGAGAACAGCAATAGAAATATATCAGAGAGAAAAAAAAGAGTTATTTCAAGCTGTCACTTGACAGATAATTTTGTAGAATTGGCCGTTTATGCCAAGCGGGCGACATGTTAAAATTCTTTTCCTAGACTACCCTACAGAATTTCCCCACACCTCTCTCCTGTGTCTATTACAAAAGCCTACACATCAGAGGCATCTAATATGAGATACTCTTTTCTTATGCATATTTTTATTAATTTCGCCTTCCTTGGTGATCCCACAGTACTTACAACCTCTATGGGACATCTGTAAACTATCCGCTTCTGCATCGGAGTGTACTCACCTTGAGGGAGAGACTATCTCATTCATTTTGTTCTCAGTGGTTCATATTAGATCTCATGAAGTGTTTATTAAGTTTCACTTTGTAAGATCAGCACTCTGATGGCTTATACTGGCTTTTTCCCTCACAAAGTCTTCCTTTTTTGGCGCTCATGACCCAGAGTTATCTAGGGCAGTCAGTAATGTTGAAGTGATTATACCAGAAAACTGAGATTCCACCAGCTCTCTGGGAGTTGCAGCCTGACATCAGCAGAGCCACACGCTTAATATTTTGAAGAAGCAGCACGGTCCTTTCACAGAGATTTCTGCCATCGACCTCCTGAGAGGATTCGGTCACTCAGCCAGTTCAGCATCCGCTGGGTCAGACCTTTCCCCAGGCTGACGTCATCGAATCCTCCTGCAATTCGATCTAGGCAGATGTTCCGCCCTCCTGCCGCCTCCCCCGCCCCTTTCTTCTTGTTATGGATTCCAGCTAATAAGTAGCAGTTAATCCCGAGCCCGCAGTTTTGAGCCTGCAGCTTTGGAACCTGTCTTTCTAGGGTTTTTAATTTAGTTGCCTAGGGGAAGGGGAGGCGGGCGTGGCCCCTCTTACTACAGCTTGGAAACTGTAAGACTCCGGGCTGGGGTGAGGGGAAATCGCCGGGCTTGTTGGAAAGGAAAGCAAGGAGCACAGCCGGCTGGGAGCCACCCGCAGGCAAAGGGGCTCCCACTTGCCTGGGGTAATTCTGGCTCCCTACATCCTAGCAACAGAAAAGAGTCCTTGGAAGCTATTTCTCAGGCAGGAAATAAACACCCCTCTGCCCCCTGCTGCCTTCTGATTTTTCTTGTAAACCTGAAGTGATTGAATAATCCAACCAGACTTTCCTCTTTCCCTGTTTGTCTCTTTGAACACTCACCTCCAGCATCCTCCTCACTCCTATTTCCTTCCTCCTCTTACGTTCCCTTTCCCTGCTTTCCCTCCTCTCAATACAAATGCTCAGATTTTCCTCCATCTCAGGAGCTGACAGGGACATGAAACAGGGTCTCCGTGGAAACCAGAAGTAAGCAGGTGAGTCAGGGTCTGGGGCGTTTCCAGGAGACCATCTTCTGCTAAGGCAGAGAAGCACGAGAAAGAGCAGAGGTTGAGAGATCAGATGATCTCTCAGTTTTGGCTTCAGCCTATGAATGGCTCAGGTGAAACAGCCCGAGAAAACCCAGTCATTCTGTTTCTCATGGATTCAACAGAGCTCAGGTCTATGTGGAGATTACCGAGAGACCCCTGTTTCCATATTTCATAGCAATCAAGAAGCTGCCACTCCCTGCTCAGGCAAAACAGTCTTTCTAAAAGCACTTCAAATAGGTAAGGAATCAACACTGTTCTTCCTGTGTGAATAGGCACTCTATGTCACATCATTTGTCTTGGGAAAGTGGTATTTCCACCCCATCTCATAGACAAAGATACATGAGAGGCCAGGGCCCACTTATGCTGTCCACGTCTCACACTTGTGAAGTCTGAGAATACTCTGCATATCCAAAGTAGAAGGGGTGTCTATTATCCCTTGTCCTGCTTGAGAGACATCCTCATTTTGATTGGGTCAAGGAGCAGAACATGCTACCCCGGAATATGGCATCTTGGAGGTCACACTAACTTTCCCGGCCTGACTTCCCTAACCTGTGGTTGTGAAAAGTTCTCTGACCTACCTACTCTGAAAGTTGGTTCTTCTTCATGAGGGGTCCTGCCCTAGATTCAAGGCCAAGAAGAAGCTAAATAGGCCTTGCGTAGTTCCCCCAGTTTATTATTTATCCTTCATCACATTTCTACACAGCTGTTTCAAAAAACAGCTTTTTCTGGATCTTTGGGTTTTCATTTCTAAAGGTACTCAGGTCACGTGGAATTTTAGCTGAATACATTTTTAAGGTTTTCTCTTATTAATCTGTTACAGGATGGCAACTGTGACCTTTGTGGTGAGTGAGGAAAAAACAATACTTTCTGTCCCCCACAGTTCTTTTCGTTGGTTTATTAAATATCCTTGTACTCATTTCCTATTTCTGCTGTAACAAATCACCACAAATTCATTCGCTTGACGACAACACAAACATTATCATGCATTTCTGGAAGGGCACCTGCTATGGTCTGTGTCTGGATGCCCCCAAAGCCTCCTGTGGTCATGAGGGGCAGGCTTTCCAGAGGCTGTTGAATCTAGAGTTTGTGATTGGTTCATTGTCTAGTGCTGGGATTGGGAGTGGGAGTGTTACACCTGTCCTAGGGTGGGTAGCCTCCTTATAGTATAAGGGAAGCAAAAAGGCTTGTTTCCTCCTTTTGCTCTGGTTGCTTTTGGTATCTTCCATCGCCATGAACTGTTGCCCCTCTGCCATGCCACCCTGCCTTGGAACCAGCTGAGTACGGACTGAAACCTCTATGAATCTGAGCTAAATAAATCTTTCCCCCTTTAACTTTGGGTGTTGGGTATTTTGTCCTAGCAACAAGAGAAAAATAACTAAAACAGCACCAGAAGTCTCACTGAACTAAAACCAAGGTGTCTGCAGTGCCTTGTTCCTTCTGGAGTTTCTCAGACAAGAGTCCCTTCCTTGCCTTTTCCCACTCTTAGAGATACCTCAGACTCCTGGGCTGTCTGTTCTCTTTTCTCTTCAAAAGCAGCAATAGCATCACTTCAACCTTTGTGGTCACTTCTCCTTCTCTGGCCCTGATGTATCTGTGTTACTTTAAGGACACTTGCGATTTTATAGGGCATACTTGGGTCATCCAGTGTAACCCTGCCATCTCACAATCCTTCATTTAATCACGTATATTAAGTCCCTTTGGGAATTATTCTACCTACTATAAACTTTGTATCTTTTCTAGCTGAAAAGTGATGATGCTTTTCAACCTTTTGTACTTAAGTTATAACCCAATTTGTCTCATTTTCTTGACAGCCACGTTTTATTCAGGAAAAAAAAAAAAAAGAAAAAACAAGCCCAGACTCACCATCTCTATTTCCTTGGCTACCATTTATTTGTTTCTGAGCTATACTTTGCTTCTGTCCCCTTCATGGTACAAAAACTGTCCTGTCAAAGGTCAAAATTACCTTCAAATTGCCAATCTCAGTTGACATTTACCAATCTACTCTTAATCTATTTTTCTTAATCTATTTTCAACTTTGACTTTGTTGAACATTTTCTTCTTTATGAAACTCTCTCTTCTCTTTGATTCCAAGGAAATACTCCTCTTGTTACCCACTCTCTCTTTTTATACCTCTAACTTGCGCTCCTTCCTTTTTGTGCGCATTTCTTCATTTTCTTATTCTAGAATACCAGTGTTTCCTAGAGACTTGCTGCTCAAAGTTTGGTCTGCTCAGGTGCAGAATCAGCAGCACCTGGAATCTTGCTAGAAATGATGAGCATCAGACCCCACTGCAGAGCATCTACATCAACACTCATATTTTAGCAGGATCCTCAGGTGACACTAAAGTGAGAAATGCATCCACAATTTTTACTTGGTCTTTTACCTACCTTCTGAAAGGTCTAATCTGCTACTCCATCTCTAGCTCCAACTCCTAAATGTATGTCTTCAGCCTCTGTCACTTTTTGAGGTTTCAGTCATACATATAACTATCAATCAGACCTCTTCCTCTAGATGTTCCCCAAGTATTTCAGATTCATCCTGTGCAAAATTAAGTCATCACCTCCAAGCTCCCTGCACTCTGTTTTGGTGAAAAACAACTTCACCTGAGTACCCTAACCAGAACATAAAGCCTTCTTTTTTCATTCCCACAATCACACTATCTTTTTGACATGTCAATTTTGAGAAATATTTTCCAATCTCTAACACCTACTTATGATTTATATCGTGATGACATCATATATTGACTCTTAATTGGTTACCCCTATTTGTAATTACACAAGAGCCCCTCAATGACTATCACACCCAAGTGCTGGGAAAGTTTTGGACACACACACACACACATGCACACACACATGCACACACACACTACCACTTCATCAAAGCAATCTCTGATGTTAAAATTATCATGTGCAGAAAGGTATCCTAACTCTTCAGTATGGTGAGAAAGGCCTCTTAGATTTAGTCCCTGACTCTTTTCCTGGTTTCTTTTCCACCAGTACCATCCTTCCAATACATGTATCAAATGGAACATTTATACCACCTAGGTTTACACTTCAGCTTGTGTAGCTCCTGGTGCTTCACACAATCTCCCTAACATATTGCAACTGATAAATTCTTACTAGCCTCTTCAAACCTAGCTGAGACAGTATATCTTTGTCCTGACTCTAGTCTTTCCTCAGCCCTCCAGATACAGATATTCCCTCTTCCATACATGCATACATTGCTCTGACGGTTACACTTATCAACCTATATTGAAATTGTAGACACATCTCTCCCCACTTACATCAAAAGTTCACTGAGATGGTAGTTTATTTCACTTTATTTGTCTTTGTACCTTTCCCATTTTCTATAATGGTTAGCACATAACAGGGAGGCAGTAAGTGTTTTATGAATTGATTAGTCAAACGAGTTAACTAGGTGATCAAGCAGCAGTATTCCAGTATCAGATTACAGAGACATACAGGTATAAGAATTCCCAAAGAGCCAGGCGTGATAGTGCTCTCTTGTAATCCCAGCACTCCAGAGGCTGAGGCAGGAGGATCATTGTAAGTTCGAGACCAGTTTGAGCTAAAAAATGAGCTCAAGGCCAGCCTGAACTGCATAGTGAGACTCTGTCTCAAAAAGACAAAACAAAACAAAAAAAAGAATTCCTGAAGCACTGTGCCAACTCAGCCCTCCAGTAGCTACTGAAAATAAATGAAGATCCTATAGGCACCTCTTTGAAATGTTCTTGGATAGCTAAATAAATGGCATTACATGCTATTTGTTTTCAGTTGTGGACTATCTCCTAAATTAGCTAAAAGACTAAAGGACCTCAATGTGTATCTGACTAGTGGAATATGACTATAATTTAGCTGCGTGGCTTTATATTTTCAAATGTTTAAAACACAAGGGCATGGTGGACATGCAGCTACACAATTTTAATAGTGGCTTTCTTCTGCATGAGTACCCTAGTCACTGTGTGACTGGTCACATTCAGTAGAAGTGTGCAGCTTCCTACATAAGGAAGACCCATCTCTACACCTATGGCTTTGGAGCAGGGGTGCATCTCTAATCTATAAAGCCATGTAATACCTGCTGAGACTCACTGACAAAGGTTCTCTGCCTTCCTTTTCTAGACAAGGCAGGACTTGGGTTCTGTGAGGGACTTCCAGCTACCTTGGCAACTCCCAGTCCTTTCTCCATTCAAGCGTAAGCTATGAGAGGTAGAAAGCTGTAATCATCCCCTCTCCCCATTTGCTGTCTTTTCTTCTTCGTTAAATCAAGGATAGACAGAGGTTAGCACTAACTGTTGCTCATATTGTCCATGCTCAATGATTCTCTGTCTATCTAAGTCCCACTGATAGGAACACAAACCTCCTAGATTCTACTTCTATTTGAAATTATGATGTCAGCTTTTAATCAGAACATACGTAATCTCTGCCAGGTCTTCTCCGTTCTCCAAAAAGTAAAAATGCAAGGTAAGGAGAAAAAAAAAGAAACTATGCTAAAGCAGAGAGAAAACTCACTTGGAAAATATCAGGTAACAGCGTGTGCTAGTGGGTTTGTGGAATACACTTCATTTCAGTATCGATGGGATGGTAGAAAATCCTAGATTCTCTTACATGTACACCAGAGCCAGCTAGGGGGCTTTTGGAACCATGAATGACCTGCCTTAGACAATATGAGAACCAATTGGAGTGACCACATATGTCCAGCAAAACTAGAGCCAAAAGTAGAAATAAAATGCCTAGGATGAAATTCTATAAGAAATGAAACCAAGTCACGAGCTTTTGTAGTCACAAAAGACTAGACAAAGTAGAGTATATAGACAGAGAAAATGAATGCATCATTTATTAATGTAGTAAAATCAGGGACTAAAAAGCTAGAAAGAAGTACAATAATGGTGTGGGAGGCTCCCAAATTTGATTGCAATAAAACATGGAAAATGTACATACCCTGCAGCACATTCCTTGGGCGTGGCTGCCCTTCTCTGTGATTTTGCAGTTTTTAATTTTATTATGTCATTCACTACTTGTTTATTATACTCTCTCATTTATATATTTAAATTACAAGGACCTACCTTTTTTTTTACAGTGTAAGTTGTATATAAAAAATGTAAGGAATGAGGTATGTAAGCATCAGAGCTTACAGTGCTATGTCTGAGAAAGTCTCCAGGACTACACATCACAAATATTCATGAAGAATAGCAAAACTCCAAACCTAATCTTCGACAAGTAAGAATGAGGTGCCTTGTCCATCCTTAGTAAAAGCAACACATCTACTTCTGAGAGCTTTGCCTCGATTTAGTGTGTTGTTTTAGAGACCTAAAGTCCATGCCGACTTTGTTCCATTCTGTTGATAATACTAGCAGTAACTAGAGGTTTAAAAACATTGCTGATTTTCTAGTACATAGTATACAATCCATTTTCCTATTTTATTTTTTTTTTTGGTTTTTGGTTTTTCTCCGGTACCTGGAACCGAACTTACGACCTTGTGCTTGCCAGGCAGGCGCTTTGCTGCTGAGCTAAATCCCCAGCCCCTCATTTTCCAATTTTAATTCATCCAGTAATTCAACAACTGTTTATTAAACAAGGAATTTACAATGAGAGTATTTGTGCATGTTATGGATAAATTATAGTTTATGATTTTTAAAGAAGGGGTATGTTATATATGATGATATAAACATTTGTAATTGTGAGTATTAACTTACAATGAATTAATGATAATTCATGGAAAGTGGCGTATGTCAAGTCCTGTGAAGGGTGCAAGATGTTGCCCTACCAGCAAACTAGCAAGTTAGTTCACATGGTTTCAAGAGTGCTGGCAGACAACAGGTGATACTTATTGTGCCCAGCAAGGTAGACAGCATGAGACTTACACTGTAAGTGTAATGTGCACATTCCCCAAGTCCTTCAGCGTCCCTGGGGTGAAACAGGTAGTTGTAGATAAATGTTATGGGGTGGGCACAATTGGTTTTTATCATAGCAGAGGAAGCTCAAGTTTGGGAAACCACCATCTTTTATAGTGGGTTGCAATTCTCTTTATTATAATGGATAGTAAACAAACCTGCCTTTTGCTCTGGAGCAAAACACTATCTCTATTTTCCAAGGCTGTTTACTATGCAAGCATCCTTGAAAAGATGGTCTAGGATAAAATACCTATCTGTGCTTATGCTCACAAAATGTGCTGAAACACAAGGGATTTGTGGAGAACTGTCTTCCAGTAATATAATGGCACAAGTTAGTGGTTAATTTGCTCATGTAAAGAGGAGAAACATTACAAGAATAAATTGAGAAACGGAGATAATTATAAATAAAGCTAATATAGCTAGGATAAGAAATCCTAAGTCTAATTAAGCAACAACAGGAGCAAAGAAAGGCAAGAGAAAAGTTGATCTAAATTTGAATCACATAAAGAGAATAAATCAAGGGTTTTTAAATAAACGCTAAAGAATGTGTGAGGCTTCTTAAAGAATAAGGAAGTACATCATCAGATTGCAGCACCATCAGGTTATAGGACCTTGTTCCTTATAACATTATGCTGCTAAGAAATAGTACTCAGCCAATCTGTGAGTCAATTCTGATAAAGATAAAAAGAAAAGCCAAGTTTATCTATGTAGCCATTATAAAGATGTACACTTAAACTACCCTACTGGTCTTATAATTGCTGACTTACAGAAAGTAAGGGTAGTCAGTGTTGATCATTTCCCCAGCTCTTTAGAAAAGTTTCAACCCAATTCCTTTCAACCCTGCCCAGTTTGGGGATGCAGAAGGTTTCCCCTCTCCATCACCATAGTCCTTCGGTTTCATGGACTAATGAGTGTCCTAAGATATTAAAAGTGGGGAAGGAATTATTATATGAAAGCAAATATAGTTGTAACAAACAAAAATATGATGGGATTAACCCAATAAAATTCACCTCTCATTTACAAAATCTATTCCAGATGTTATTGATCAAATGTCCTCTAATTGGTTTTGTTGTACCTACAAATAAATTCAAATCTTAGTGACAGCAGAGCACATCATATAGCGATGGTTGCAGATGCTTTATCTCTGATTCCATTTGATTCTGTTGCATGTGTTTTTTCTTCTGGGCTGAAATAAAGATGAAGTCTCTGTGTGGGATGTACCATTGTCATAGTAGGAAAAATGAGCAAAATAACTAACGGAATCTCACAATGTCTCCTACAGATCTGGAAGGTAGTAGCATAAAGTATATCATGTGTACTCACACTCCATTAGCTCAAGCACACCATACAGCTGAACTTAATATCAATATGCAGAGGTTCTTACAGGGAAGAGAATCCAAAGTAATATAATGTATAAATAGTAGTTTTCTCAAATTTTCATTCAGGTTCTTTACTGCATCATATGATAGAACTATGGCCTAGAGTATCTCTGGGATGGGAAGAAAAGAAACTAACAGGAAATCTGCTAGAGAACAATAGAAAAGATATTGTGTGTGTGTGTGTGTGTGTGTGTGTGTGTGTGTGTGTGTGTGTGTGTGTGAGGGAAAGAAGGGTTCTCATCCAAAACCAAGTTAATACATTGAAAAAGAGAAGAAGTACATGTCAAAGGCATAGTTTAACAGTTGTCTATCATGGCCATGGTGTCCTACAAGTTGGGTCATTCAGAATCAGACAGAGAAGAGGTACTTAAAAATTTTTTTTCTGTACATAACAGTTCACCAGATCTAAGACAAGGATGATCCAAGACAGACATTTTTCACCCCACTGAGCCATCCAGTGGGCACCTCTTAGCTGGCTATGCTACTGAAGTTCAGCACCCTGGATCCTGTGAATGCATGGGAAAAAAGACATATTTCCTTCATTCCATATTCCTGGGCAGTTCTGACCTTAAATGGATTTTATCTTTATATTTGTTACATTGCCAGAGTTGTCACAAGGGAAGTAGAAATATAAGAAGTACAGTAAGCCAGGGAATCATCTTTGTGGAAAAAATGATGTTCTTTTTCACTCTTGGTTAGAGGAGTAGAAAAGTCAGACTGACAGAAAGTGATGGATAGAATGTGCCCAGAAAAATCATCTTGGAGAAGTGACTTTTACCCTGAAATGGAGTGGTATGTCCTAGTTCATCACGGGAGTAAATCAAACTGTGTAGCTACATTTAAGATTCAAATATGCAATAGACTCTTGAGGAAATTCACTCTCTTGGGTTTCTGTGTTCCTTAGTCTTTATCTAATTTCCAACTTTCTGTGATTATACTCCAGAGATACGGAAATTCATTATTTGTCTATGTATTTGTTTAATTCCTTGCTTCAACATCTCAGCTTTAAGTTAAGAGTCCAAAGCTGTTTAAATTGCTCCATTATTCAAGTTAAATCCCAGTGCTTTCAGGAACCATAGGGAAAATGGCATGCATTTGGATGTAGCAATTTAATTGAAATTACAGGTACACATCAATAAAAAACAAATTCTGCAATGACTAAAAGGATTGCTCATCATGTTCCCTCAATTCTTTTATTGCCTTTCAAAAACAATCATGTTGTTGATTCTTTGGCTATTTAAATGTCATTATTATTCTAGCTACAAGTGAGTTTTTGACATTCTGAATGAACAGTTTGTTGCAGGTCTCAAACAGACAGGGGGGAGGATGTCAAGAAGATGTCCCTGAGAGTGACAGAGAGCATGGGAGGACGCGATATATGAGATCATCTGAGTCACTTTTGGGAGAGTTGAAAGCAGTAGCTGTATCTCTGCTATAACAGAATAAACTCTCATATCTCAGTGGCTTTAGAGAAAGATGTAAAATCCAAGTAGCTGGTGAATGGGGGGAATTGGGAAGCCACCTTACAAGTAGTTCATACAAAGACCCTGACCCCCTGCCTCTTCAGGCACCTTTCCCAGAGGCGTAGGATCCTCTCCATTCAGCCTGTGATGAAGAAAGAGATTCTAGTGGATCCTAAGTGAGTCCTAGAAAATGGCATCAATCCCTTCTCCCTGTTCTCCACAGTTCATCACTCGACTCCACCTAACTGAAAGCTGGGGAATGTAATTTGATTGAATGTTCAAAACGAAAGGGATAGGAATTTAATGAGCAACTAGTCACTTCCTGTAACTGGCTACTCCTAAAATTAAGAATGCACTTAAATGCCCCCTCACGTTGGATTGTCAGTGATTACAAATTGTTGCAGTGTTCACACCTTTTCTTCCTCCATCATTCTGGGTGATGTCACTGCCTGAAAAGATTAAGTAGCCTTTGGAAATGCTGAAAACCAGGACTTCTTCCCACGCACTTCCATCCCTGCTTGCCCCACAAAGGAAAGGGACTGCTCTGACAGAGCAGTGCTGATTGGGGTAGGTGGGGATAAGAAAACTGTCATAAAATGTTGCTTGGGTCACTTCACTTAGAATTTTGCTTCTGTCCACTTTTTCATTTCCTTTCTAAGCATGGTATTCAGAGCTAATTTCTTCCTGTTTTCTTAGTCTACACCCAAAGTTTATTTTCAACACCAGTGCCCACCCTCAGGGTTTCCTGACACTCATCCTCTGGGCAAAACTGCCCATAGTTGAGGATGCAAATTAAATTTAAAAATAGTATTTCTATCGCCACCTTTGACATTCAAAAGAATAGATGCAAGAATATTCTTGAGTGAAATAAAATTGATGCCTGCTCCCTGCCCCCAGCTTTCCCTTCATTTTTGATTACTTCCTTCCTCCCACTGTTTCCCAGACTATCAGGATTGTGTCGGTCCCAAGCATATGGGGAAGTGGGTACCACCGGATGGCTATTGTCACTCAGGAAATAGCTACCGTTCAAACTCTGCTTGCTAATGATCATATTGGATGTGATAAAATGGATATGAATATTAAGTTTGAACCATCTCGGCACCATCTCAGATTTAAAAAGCAAGCATGAGAAGTGACAGCTCTGCATAAACCTCTTTCTTTCTATTTTCTCTGATCCTGACATATTCACATTCCACTAAATAAGAGTGAACACAACCATCCACCCACTCACCAGGCGTTCGCTTTATATATAGCTATAGATATTCAATGCCAGACAGAGGAAAAAGAGGATTCATCTAACACAAAATTTGTGGTGGGGGTTTGAGGAGAGAAGGGGCTAAATTTTCTGTAATTTTTAACCCTGATCTTGATTCTACAAAATGTTCTTGGGGAAGACACTCCACATTCTTGTCTTTCAGCTTCTTTTTTATTCATTCATTCACTTTTGTATTAATATTTATTGTGTATTTCATGGGACTCTGCTATGTTGGTAAGATGAAAAGTAGAATGAGATGGTTCCTGCATAAGGGTCTCAAAGACTCTGGGTGCTATTTTAGAAGTATAAATAGTAACTATTATGTCTGGGGAAGGAGACAAGGCTTTGTAGCTCTGGATGGCTCTTCAAAGATGAAGTCTTATTCAGACAGAACACTTTGAGTGGCGTGCTCCTCATGGTCTGGGCACTGTTTGACAAACTACAAATATGGCAAGAGATAGGGCTACAGAGACTCTGAAGGTTTAGATTTCAGAAAGCCTTGCATACTGTGCATGGATTTGGGTCTTCCTATCTGAAGACTTTGTAAGTAGAAAATGATAAGCCTGAGTTCCCAATCTTTCTTACCACCATTGTGTGCAACACAAAAGGATCATAAAGATTCAGAGGTAATCTCAGGACTGCACAACTCTCATTTTTTTTCATTCTCAGATATTTCTAGATCTATTTTCAAATGGGCAGGGTCATTCTGTATCATTTGCATCCTCACCCTGAACACAGTTCACATCTCAATGATGAAAGAAAACATTTTTCTTGGCTGAAAGTTCCAATCTCCATTTCTTTCTATTCCTCCGGTATTGTGAAGTTCCTTAAAAAACAAAGCTCTCAAAATTGAGTTGGAGGAATCTGGGAGGTACCACTGCTAGAAAAGAGAGAGGATGTCATATTGCATGCCTTGGATTCTCTGTAGGCATCCTGAGGAGAATATATGTGGAAGACCTCTAGTTTGTGTGTCTCTCAGAGGGCAGGCCTGGCATTTTAAACAGGTTATGCCTTGTTCAAATTCACAGTGGGATTCCATGCTTGTTTTCAAGGTCTGGATATTACTAATTCCCTGACTCCAACAACTGGCTGACCACCAGCCACTCTTACTTTAAGAAATTCTAGTCCATTAATCACCTGATAATAGTGTGAATAAGGTAGCCTCCCCAGTGCACATGCTCTACAAGAATTATTTGAACATAATGATCTCTTGTGGTTTATTTCAAAAGCTTGTTTCCTCCTCCCTGCTCCACCACTTTCACTCAGACTCTGCAGTGGTCTTGGGAGAGATTTAAGCTTGAAGACAACATAGTTTTGATCTTCTCTCAAGTTGTCCAAGACAGACTGCTGATCTGCCCACAAACTCTGATTTCCCCAGTGGTGCTGGCCTGGAGGACCTGCTTAATTGCAGTCCCATTGTGGATGTTGTTCATCACAGCAGTAAGAATGTGAGCAGCAAGTTCTGACTTGGTGGGATGTTGAGATCTACTTGCTTCAGTAGCTGTCGTATAGCCAAGTACACCAGCAGCTTACTTCCAAAAATTTATTCTGAGGTTTTCAGCTGTTCTTACAGTTTTTCTCCATTCCAGTTCCTGATATGGGGTGAGACCACAATTTTTAATTTTTGCAGGAAATAGCCATGCTCTCATCTTTTTCCCTACTCTGACCAATGTTTACCAGATGTCAGGAGAGTGTTCTGTTTTTAGTGGAGTGAGCTTAGAATGGAACATTCCCTTAGAAATGCCAGCCCACATCAATTCTAGGTGGTTGTGATGAGCATTCCCTGGGTAAAGCTGTATTGCCTTAGATTCTCTGAACCAGTTCTCCAATATCAGTGTCCACGCAGACCATTTTTCAGTCACCTCACAAGCATTAAGGAGAGGGATCTGCTCTCCAATTCTCTTCTTATCCAAAGACTTGCTCAAGGAAACGAGCATTAGGAACCAAGACAAATATTAATCAGTGCAGAGATCTGTGTGATCTGAACCCATATGAGTGGAAATCGAGGCTGTGAGAACTTTATTTTCCATTAGCACTCTCAGGCTCATGAATTTGGTATTCTTACAGTATCACAATGCCATTCTAAAGTTCAGGTCTATGTGTTTCCTCACTAGCACTGGAAAAACACTCCCCCCACCCCCAAAGCTCAGTTTTCCACAATCATATCCATGAAAAACAGAAAAATTTCTGTAACAGCAATGGTAAAAGTTTATTTCTATGTACAAATAGGGCCCTTTCCCCCAGTTATATGTACTGTATGATCTAGGATCCAAACCTCTCCCTTTCCAATGAGGTCATCCTTTTATAAGAAAAGTCTATATACAAGGATGGATCTGTACATTATGTTGCATGACCCTCTCAGGGAAACTAATTAAGGTCAACCATTTGGATACTTTACAAAAATTACATCAGAATCACTATCTTTCTTGTATATTACCACAATAAACATATTTTTTAATAACTCTAATCCATAGCTTATAAAGTCTGCTATCTTCTAGTCTTAATCAGACATTTCAAATAACCTTGCCATCCCACCCATTTAGGAAGAGTTTTTCTCTGCCCTCCTAAAGAACTCCATTGACAAGAGGATCCCATCTGAAACTAAAAGTGACATGGGGTAAAACATTTGGTTCCAGTCTTAGAAGTAAAAGTGAGGATAATGTCAGGTGATGTCCTTGATTTTTGCCTTGAAAGTCATTCACTAGTCACTGAAATCAGTAGCATTTTAAAGAAGAAAGAACTGGACAGAGGAAACCAAGTTCAGTTTTAGAAGTTTCTTGGAATGTCCAGATGGGAAAATCCTATCAGATAATTGTATCTAATGGCACAGGGATCAGAGAAAGTTTAAGATTGCAGAGCCACTGTCTCTGCAGAGCAGTTCTTAAGTGTAATGTAGTAAAGGAAATATTCACAGTTAGAAAACTAAGGCCCATGATTGATGACACAGTAATACAGTACTGTACTGGTTAATCTTTATCATCAGCTTGACTGAATTAAGACTTGTGGAGAGCTGATTTGACTCTGTGAGCACTAACTTCATCAGCAATTCAACCTACTAATGAGTGCACAGCTGAATGGGCTATTAGGAAGTGGAGTTTAGATGGAGGAAGTGGATCATGGGGGCAGGATCTTGGGGACTTGTTTAGTTCCTGATCCTTTCCTATCCAGTTGTTCCTCTGGCCTCTACTTCCTTGAAGGCTATGAGTTTAACAACTTCCCTCTACTATTATGTCAGAGCCAGCTAACCAAGCACAGAAATCTCTGATATCATGAGCCAAATAAACCTTTCCTACTTTAAGCTGTGATTGTCAATCTCAGTTTCATTGTTATGCTTATTTTTTTCTTTCTCTAAAATAAAAATAAATGGTTCTACTCTCTACAGCATACTGACTGTACAGAATACTGACTTACACACTGTATTTTGCAAACTGTGGTATGAAGAAGAGGAAATAACAGTGGTACAATAGAAGAGAATCTTGCTGGGAAGGAATATGAATAAGGCTTTCTTGAGATACTGATGGTGGGGGATGTCAGGATCAGCTATAAGTATTAATCATGTGGTAATGTCATTGATTGTTATCATTTATACACTAGGTGGCTAGGACTTCAGCCAGTTCAACACAATCATTTTAACTTCCTTTAAGAATAAATAAATAAATAGTGATTGTCAGATATTTTTCCCAGCAATGAGGAAGCTGACCAACACAAGAAAACAAATTCACACCAAACACTAAAAAGAAATATACAAGAGAAAACATCAAAGAGGATCAATGTTTCAGAAGCTAAAGGAGAAGCACTTTTAGAGGGGAAGTGTGCACTCTGTCTACTGCCATAGAGAAGATCAGTGAGACACACACTGCAAAAATATCGTTAAATTTGACCACTCTGTCCTCTGAGAACTTCGCTGAGGTGTGACAGAAAGACATTTAACAGCAGTGGAATGAAAAGTGGAAGGAACTGAGGCAAGGAAGGAGGTAAGTAGACTCTGTTCAGATGTTGTGCATTTTGTTGGGAAGAACTTCATGAGAGGCATAAATATTCTCAAAAGGTAAGAGGAAAAATCCAGGGAAAGCATGTGCGAAAACACAGGAGGGGGGTAAGAAGAGAAGGGATGGGAAAGTGGGAGACCGTGAACACAGATACATAAATTTTCCTTGAGCAGAGGTATGCCTTTTTCTTGTGACTAGAAGAAAAAAAAAATGGTGAGGTTGAGTACACAAATTGATCAGTCTATTGAAAGATGAAGTCCACAATTGAGAGTGTCCAACTTTTTAATGAAACAGAAAGCAAAGATATTTGCTAAGATGATAAGTACATCCATAAGTATTTTCTAGAGAGAGAAATTCAGAGGAGTCACTGTGAGGGATGAAAGACTCCACTAAGAGTATGTGAAGAGGGCTGGGGATGTAGCTAAATGGCACAAGCACCTGCTTGGCAAGCACAAGGACCTGAGTTCGATTCCTGGTACCAAAGAAAAAAAAGAGTCTAAGAAGAAAAATCACAGAGATGTGCTGAGAACTTTAGTAGATTAGGGTACCAGAACTTAAATTTGTAGTGGTTTCATTTTTTCCCAACTGCATTTTATAGTTCAAGTGAGGAGTGGAGGGAAATTTAAGGATGCTACAGTAAATACCTTGCAACAGGAGAAGGATGACAGAATTAGAAAATGGAGGATGCCAGCAAAAGAGGAATGAAGTGATGGGCTGTGGATTCTGGGATACTTATGGAACTCCGGAAAAATATGAGGGAAAAGATGGACTCAAAATGTAGGATTCAAAGTGTTGGGGAGTAAGAAACAAAACATTAAGAGATAAGATTAACGTTCAGTGGCTGACGTCTTTCTTTTACATTTATGCAACACTATGATCGAAATGTTGTTTAATAGTGGCTTATTAAATCCACACAACCTTATGAACCATTATTGTAGTCATAACCTAGATTATAGATGCCAAAATTTACACATAAATTGGAATTATAGTCTCAATTTAAATCTGATGCCCAGAGAAATGCAGTTAGCTGTGCTCCCACAGATATTAAGTATTGGAGCTGGCATTTAAGTTCAGGGGTTTGGTACAGAAGTTGTAATCAATACACTATTCTACTTCACCACTGATGTTTTAAATTAAAGAGCTGCTCTAGGCCAATAGCTTTCAATCTTTGGTGCACCTTTGATTAAGCCAGGCAAGCCCAGAAATAAAAATGTCCAGGAGTAGGATCTAAGCATCATCTAAGCAGTAGGATCTAAGCTTTTGAAAGCTCCTCCAGATTATTACAATGTACACAAAAAGTTGAGAACCAGTGATTTAGACCTAGCTGAAGAGGAAGCACAGGTCAGTATGACCCTACTGATGGATAAATCAAAGTGGAGAAAACCAGAGTAGAAACACCAGCAAGTAAAGGTTGTCATTTATGATCTAGTAGAATTCAGAACCTCCAGGGACAATGAATTTATATACAGATTATGTATGGATAGTAAGGCAAAAACCATAATGATAGCTCTAGAGAGTAGTAATGAAAATTAATGCCCAGCTTTCAACTCCTGGCCCTCAGTATAGTAGAAGCATTTATTGTCAGGCTCAAATTACATTTAAATATTGAATCTAGGAAAGACCAGGTCCTGTTATGTAACCTTCACATCACAGACCAATGTTCTCTTCAATTTTGTGCTATGATAAGGGGTGTATGTTGGAGATGAAGCAGGAACACATAGCTGTGTGTTTGCTATACTTGGGCAGACTAAAGTGAGGTCTGCCTGCTACAGTCCTCACTACCTAGAGCTCAGATCCTCATGAGGAAATCTAAATATCTGTATAAGAACTTAGGGAAGCTGATGAAACATTTATGAATATTAATACCAAATTAAATTGTCAATTGGTTTGATTATGACTAAGATATTATCAACTGTAGAACATATCATTCTTACAGCATTAAACAAAAAAGCACTGCCAATTAAGCTATGAGATGCATCCTGGTTTTGAAGATATTCTAAGATACATCCTGGTTTTGAAGATATTAAAATATAGCAGTAGTGGGAAAAGGGGCATCTTTGAAGTGAACTGATGAAATTCAGATTTTGAAGAAAATCAGTTGCAACCACACACAGAATAGAATTAAAACCATTTACCCCAAAATAACTAGGGATAATTCAGAACTTGGAAATATTTTATTTAGTATGTTAAGGGAGATTCATGAAGTTAGAAATTTCATAAAATAAAAATAGATTGCTATATCAAAACAAAGACATCTGCATATAAGACAGAGATTTTAAATATTTATAATGTTATTGCTAAGGGTTTCTTGGGTTTTTTTGCTTTTTTTTTTTTTTCCAAAATAAAAGGCTTACTGTGTTCTGGATATGGAAAAGTTCTTGTGGCTGGAAACTTGATCCACAGTGAAATGATGTGGGGTGTGATTCTTCCATGGAAGTTTCACTCTAATAAATGGATTCATGTCTTTTTGAAGAACCTGAGTCAGGTTTCTCAGCAATGATTCACTTAGGTCTTGTGGGACTGGATTAGTCAGCACAGAGTAGATTTTCGTAAAGCCGATCAGCCAGCCATTTCTCAAATACACATCTTCTTTGCATGTGCTCCTGCTACATGACACCATTGCCCAGTGGGCCCTCACCAGAAGCCAAGCAGATGTCAGCACTGTGCTCTTAGAGCTGCAGAACCAGGAAATAAACAATGTAATTTCTTTGTAAATTTCTCAGACTCAAGTATTTTGTTACAGCAACATAAAATAGACTAAGAGAGAATTGTGATAAAAAGTTAAAGAAAATTTACAGGATATAATGCAATGTATAAAAGAATAAAAAATAACATAAAAAAGTGGAAAGCTAGCCGAATCACTGCAGGGTTTCCAACATGTATCTAATGCACGTTTTACACAGAAAGAATAGAAAATGTAGAAGGGAAGTATAAGTTTTAAAGTAATGTAAAATATCATTAGAGCTGAAACAGGATTCAAGCCTTCAGAGGCTGGACCAATTCTGAGTAAGTTGAATTAAGAATCATGCCTATAATTTATACCCTGATTAACTAAAGTGAAGACAACAACATGCAAGTTTTTTGAATGTATCAACTGCTGTAACTGTCCTGTTAACCTGTTTTGAACCTGAAATGTACCAATTATTATAACAACTACTGTGTCAACTATTGTAACTGTCCTGCTAACCTGTTTCATTTTTTATCTTTTTTTCTAAAATAAAATTTCAAAAACCAGGTAAAATATTTTTTAAACTTTTGAGAAGAAATAGAGGGCATTAATAGCAAAAGAACAGCAGAAAGGTTGTCATTCAATTCTAAGTCAATATTACTGGATACTGAAAGGAAACACTGTAAATGATAACTTGCACAGTCATGCATGTACATATATGCACACACAAACATGTAGTACAGACATATAATCTTATATCCAGCAGAAGTACCAGCAAAGTAAGAAGCAAAAGTCCTAATATTTTTAGGCAGGCAAACACTCCTAATCTTGTATTCAACATTTCTGAAAATATTACTTGTGGAACTACTAGGGCAAGCAAAAATATTTGTGGATGTGGGGCATATTTGTACACACCTGTAATCCCAGCACTTGGGAGGCTGAGGCAGGAGAATGGCCATGAGTTCAAAGTCTGCTTGGACTACATAGTGAGTGCAATACTAGCCTGGACTACACAGAAATACCATTTGTTCCTCAGAATTGAATTTAGAGTGCTCAGCGATCCAGCCACTCAACCCCTATGGCCAAGAGAGAGGAAAGTAAAAAATGAAAAAAAGGAAAAGAAAAGTTTAAGGGTGTCTTTTGTACTTTTCTCTCGTTGCTGAGACAAAATACCCAATGCCCAAAACTAAGGAAAGAAAAGTTTATTTAGCTTACAGTTTGTGGAGGTTTCAGTTCATACTTGGCTGGCTCTGAGGTAGAAGATAACAAAGCAACAAGAGCAAGGGGGGAATGGCAGCAAGCAACCTCTTTCCCTCCCTTTCACTGTAAACAGGCTACCCCACCCAGGGGGCATGTAGCACTCACATAATCTCCATGCCCTCCTCTTTCACAGGCTCAGGATGTACACAAAGTAAGCACCCTGGCTCCCTGCTGAGTCACTTAGCCAAACCTATAGACTCTCCAAGTTGACACAGTGTATCAACCTTAAGAAAGGGCTTCCAGAACAGTAGAATCAAACTAAGGTTACAAGAAGAGGGGAAATCTTAACATGGAAAGAGAGAAATATGACAGAGAAGCAGTTAAGCCAAGGCAAAGAGATAAAGGACCTTAGAGAAAGATCCTTCCAGGAATAAAATGGATTTCTTGTAAGTAATAGTACTAATAGGAATTGATATAAAGCAAAATTGTATTATTCTTTCAACAACAATAAAAAACAATTAGGGCTGGTGATATAACTCAGCAGCACAGCACCTGCCTGGCAAGTGCAAGGGCCTGAGTTTGATTCCTAGTACAAAAAAAAAAAAAAATTCCAACAATATATATGAAAATATAAAAGTCATAGTACATATATAAAACAAGCTAAAATACAGTATGATTTTGAACAATTGGTAAAGAATGAGTTTTCATAAAGATGTTCTTCTTCAAAACTCTTGGTTTTTGGTCCAAAGAAAACATTACCTTGCCCATAGGTCCATTCATACTCCTTTGCCTTAAAGGAATAAATAACATTTATGTGATTTGTGGAATTTCAACTTACAGTCAACTATATAAATATAACATAGATAGATAATGAATATTCATTCTTTATCTTACATGATGAAAAGTCAAAACTAGTCCATAGTAAATATATGTGGATAGGTGGGTGGCAGCAACTTTAATGTACTTAATATAATATTTAATATAACACTAAGCTTAATATCTAATAAAATATATTAGCTGTACTTGTAGGTATGTGATATAAATCTATGTCTAAAGTTATAAAAATTAGCCACTAAAAGAGTTAAAATGAGCAGAAAGTAAGGAGGAACAGAATAGTATAAAGGGACTAAATTATTTGTTTCATGCTTAAGAGTAAGCTATGACAATTTAAATTTGGTTTAAAAATAGTAGAAATAAAAGTATATTATTTGGAGCAATGTAATCAGAAGTCTATGAAAATGTCCCCAAATGTGTTTACTTCTTGGTAGTGAGGCAGTAGGACAGGGAAAGGATTTGTTCTTACTTTATAACTGTGTATGAAGCTTGCTTGCATTTTTATTACCACTGCATTTACGATTTTAAAAAGTAACGTCAAGGCGATGAAATAGTTTATGGAACTGAACAGTTTTTTCTTCACACAAGCTCCCAACTTTCCACAGCTGTAAGGTGAGCCCTGATGACTGACGTGCAGATAATCCATAAACCTCATTATAACCAGAAACTTCCACATCCTTGCCTTTGTCACAATAATTTATCTCATTATATACTTTCACCAAAACAGGAATTGATTTTTACTCTGTTTTGCCCTGACCACCCACTGAGTTCTAGTGAGAAGTGAAATGACCAAAAAAGAAGCTACAAGAAAAAGAAAAAAACAACCTAAAGACTGTACTATTTAGGTAAGATTAGTAAATGAATTCACAAGGGCTGTTTTCATTGAGTCTTGGACAATCTCTGACTCAGATCTTTGTAACAAACAAATACTACATGCTTCTCACATTGTATCTGACTGTTTAGTGATCACCTGAATGCAGTGTTATGGGAAGAAACAAGAAATCCTACTGGCTAATGTGAGAGTGCAGATGGAGAAAGCTTACCTTCCCATCTGCTACCTCTGGTACTTATTAATCATTCTGCCATTTAAGAAATGACCGGTGGGTGCAAGAGATTGTGGAAAATGGAAGTTAAAAGAAAAGGAAGGAATTGCTTTTCCCCTAAACGACCATGACACATTGTCATGGAAAAAGAATGACAAGACTCCTAACTTGTTGAGGGCTACTCTACCAACAAATATCTTAGTTCGCCAAGTTCCTTCTTCTGTCTCAGAATAAGAGGAGGCAAGTAAGTGGAAATTTTAGGGAAATTTTTATTCCTGCTTTTAACCATTAATGATTCAGAAATTTTGAGGTATAATCTCTGAGCAACCTATGATGGGATCAAGTAAACCTATTCTTATATTAGACTCCTGAAAATCTTATTCCATGGGAAAGTAGAGTTTTTCTGAATTTGTATAATTTAATATAGTAGGAAGAGGAAAACAATAATATACTGATTGCAAAATTGCAATATATTGACTATAAATTAGCACTGAATTTGGAGCTGAATGACTTTGGACTTTCAGGTCACAGTACCAATACTATCTTTATGGTCATTACCTCTCTGGACCTGAATTTTCTAATCTCATTCTATATTTATACTGATGGACTAGACAATCTCTGCTAGTTTTTATACCGCTGAGACTACAGAGGAGTATGTATGCTTCAAAAGACAGCTTCTTAAACATCTTAATACAAAGCATCAAAGTACTGAAAGTACGGGGAAAAAGTGGACTTAGCTATTTAATGAACAGAAAAGAGGAGGACATGGTTGTGACTGGAGGTTTAGATGCAAAACTCTGAAAAAATACTAGTAGACTAATGCATAAGTGTAACATTTGAAACAATTATAGTTTCAAACCACAGATTTCTTTGCACTAAAGTACAGTAATCATACCCATTGACTTGGTATGTATCTGTTATGGTTTAGAACTAAAATGACCCCACAAAATCTCATATTTGGAAGATGACTGGATCACAGGACACTACACTCACCAATGGATCCACCCATTGATAACTTTAACAGAGTGAGTTTTAGGAAAGGGTATCTAGTTGAAGTAAGATATTGGTGGTATGATTTTTTTTTTTTTTTTTTTTTGCATGATCTTCAAGGCTGTATTCTTGTGCCCAGCTCCTTCTTTCACTGACTCTTTTCTGGTTGCCTTGGGGTGAACAGCTACTCACTGCTAGACCCTTCCACCATGCTTTTTGTGTGTTGGAGGTAGCCAACCATGGACTGATCCCCTGGAAATTGTAAGCCAAGTCAACCTGTCTTCCTTTAAAATATAGTTGTTGGATATTTCCCAGCAATGAGAAAGCTGACTAGTTCAATGTCATACTGCAAAAAACAACACAAGATAATGATGCTTGAAGGGATACTGTTTAAGAAATTAACACAGTCAAGATAGTGGAGACAATGGAAACTTGGGGGGACACAGTGAATGATGGAAAAGGGGAAGAGAAAAAGGGAAGGAATTGGGTTTTTTGTCCCATTTTATAAATTAGAAAGAAGAAATCAAAGAGGATGGAAGATTGAGTTTAAAATCCTCAACCAGAAAAAACTACCCCTACAACATCACCACCATTTCACAGACTCATTGTCAATTATTTACTACACTGTCATGATTTAGAACCTTAGTTCTAATCTATAATTCACAGAAACGGGAAAGTTGTTGTTGAACTGGCCCCAGGTACCACCACCATTTCTTCTCCTATGTTAGTTACATTTTCCTGGCTCTTCTTGTCTCACAAACTAAAAAGTTCTATATCTGAGTCTAATGTTATCCTAAATAACACAAATTCTAATTTAATATACTGAGTATTTTATCATTAAGAATACCCTATATAAAAATACCACCAAATAACTATAATAAGAGCAAGCTAGATGAATTAGCAGAAAGATGTACTTCAGGTTGTAAAGAATATATATGGAATTCTCTTCCATACGCAACGGATGGAATAGATGAAATGGCATTCCTTTTTAAAGAACAATTAGATTGATTATTTTGGCAGTTGATAAGATGTTCTTTAGGGTTATCATTTCAAATGTGATTTAAATCTTTCTGGTTAAATCTCACATATTTATACCTTATTTCCTACTCTGAGAGTAAAGGCCTCTTTTTTGTATTGCCCAAGGATACCTTTACATAGCAGTAATCCATGCTCCATCAGCCCATAAATGCTTGGATTGCTGGACCTGTAAGGCATCTAACAATCTAGAAACTCTTATTTTATCACTGTGATGATTCTTAATTGGATTTGTTCTTTTATTATTATGTCAGAATGTCAAAGTAGTGGAACTGTTTAAATGAACGGGCAGTACTCATTTTCAACATTTTTTATTTGTGGGTCAATAGACAAAAAATAGCAAACACTTGAAAATACTTTGTCTTGTGTAGCATTGTTTACCTACTATTAATAAAACTTTAAATCTGTGTATTTAATATGTTCAGTTGGCAATACCAGGATTAACTACTTTACTGAAATATAGATAAAAAATATGATCTCAAGCCCAAAGAGTTAAAGTATAAATGATTAAGTAAGTTTACTCAACTTTTAAGGTGGATCAGGCATTTTTAGCTTTTGAAAGCAGTAGGCCATTCTAAAATTGATATATTTATGTAAATACTTTCAGATAAAACTGATAAATGTATGTTATTAATGTGAAGTTATTTCATTAAATCAAATTTATAACACCTTCTAAGTTCCATTAATGAAAACAAAACAAGACTTTTTACAAATATAAAAACATTCAATTTAGTAATTATAAACTCTTAGTTTCCACAATAGATTTTATTCTGTATTTTATTTTGTTTATATAATAGTGAAGAAAATGCTGATTTACAAGGCTGAGAAGTAATAAATAATAATACAAATATATATTGCTTCTTCATTAGGATATTTGTCATTTAACCCCATGCAGAAACTTGCAGGGGAGCAGAATAGAAAATCTTCTATTTAGGAGTGCTCAAATTATCAAAAAAGTAGTCCTATACTCAGATGATTTGATTGACCATTCACTTTTAATAATCCTACTATTCTAATAGCCTTATAAAAACACTTGCTAAAATGTGTGGTACATATTTAGATGTAAGTTTGTAACAGACTCCTCAGTGAGCAGGGGCCATAATTTAATTGGATGGTCCAAAGAGTAATGGTTGAATCAAAAAAATTATACTCCCAGAGGCAGTGAAAATCATGTGCATTTCATAGAGGAAAAAAAAAGACATTTACTACTGGGGAGGAGAAAGTACTCTTGTGCAACTAAAAGTGGATACTATAAGGAAATCCAGAGCAAGAATAAGCACATGACATGATACATGCTATATCTGACCTTTTCCAAACAGCTTTTAAATCACCCCCTCCTTTGGCTTCTGCTGAGAGTAGAAAAAGACATCCCAGTCTAAATGGTTTTGCTGCACACAGACCAAGAGCTTCTCCACAACTAGACTTCCCCTTGAAAATCTATTGCATGCTAATTTTTGTAACGATTAAGGAAATCAATTGACATGGAAAAGTCCGATTTTTGGCAAGAGAATTGATTAGCAGAAATACACTATTTATTAATAGATTATGATAGATTATATTTCAATTATTAAATATTTATTATGTAAGGCTTTCTCTTTCCAAAAATTTCAGATGTTTGTGATCAATGTGAAAGTACAACCATTAGTTTTTTATTTTCTAACCAATTTATATGGTCTGCTTATCCTGAATTACAGATCTTCTCTAAGACACATATGATTTTCAAAATTCATTTATTTGTTACTATACTTTATGTCTCAGGTTATGAGTTACAAAACTATTATCTCTGACCTCTGGCTTGCCTGGGAGTCTCTCCACACATTGATCTTTTTTTTTTTTGCCCTAGGCCTATTGGGTGAGTTCTTCCAGCTCTCACCCCAAAAAATCTCTGAAGCAGCATTTAAGACGATACACAACTTCTTGAGTCCACACCAGATCCATGAAAAATATTCTTGCATCATTGCACCACCAAACTTGGAACCTGATGGTTCCATTGCAGTCACCTCTGTTTGCTTCTTATAAGAGTAAGTGTAGGGTGGAAGTAGCAATTCACAGGATTTGAATATCTCTAGAATAAACCTTTCTCAAATCCCCATTGCCCTTCTCTTGACCTCTACGTGTGCCTTGATTGTCAGGTATGGGTCCTGAACCAGCGCTTTAAGTCTTCATGCTAAGCCCTGCAAACTTGGTCCACCATCTCACTGTAGATGCTGAATTAGGAATTTGTAGACTTTGTTTTGTTCCTGACCTTTTGGAAAGTCAGTGTATCATTCCAATTTTAGGATACGTGCTGCCGAAGCGAGCATTGGAGACACAGTGTAAAGAACAAGTTTAAAATAGTTTTGTTTTAACATCTTCTATATAAAAAGTTATTTTCTATAATAATTTCCAAATCTACAAATAGTACATTCCACTTTCCAAGTTCATTTATTTAGGAATAAGTTACTTTTAAGTAAGGAGTGGAATGTGCACCCCATTATATAAATGTATGTCCCATGTTGGAAAGTGGGTAGATTGTTTGCTATAAATTTACAGTTTCAATATGTAGAAATATATTTAAGAAATGGAAAAATGATGAGATATTTTTATAACAAGTTATAGAAGAAAAAAGACAGTGGTTCCCGGTGACATTTATGAAACTATTATGTAAACTTCTGAACTCTTCTTTTCTGCATTTTTACTACCAGTATCAGCCTAGAGAATATTTAGTGAATATTGCTGAATCGCTACCATCTCTAAAACCTGAGGTCTGTAATATATTAGTAAATTAATAGGTATCCTATGAAAAGAGGAAATCATCCATTTTTAGATTTCTGATTTGCATGTCTGATAATATATGGCACAATTGTCTCTAAATCCTATGAAATGGAGAAATTTACAGGGATGCAGAATTGTAGGCAGATGAAGCAAAGCTGAACGAATCTAAAGCTGATGATTAATTGAAGAGCAGTAAAGGTGAGAAGCCCAAACCTTAAGAAAACCACTCAACATCTTTCCTAGACTCAGCCCATCAGTGGTGTTTCATTTAGATTGCAAAGTGAAAAAACCCCAGTAATTATGAAGTTCCACTTTAACAATTTAACGTAAATCAGTGTGAGTGAATGCTTGCACAAATGGGATGAACTGCACTCTGAACCTGAGTGCTAGTTGTAATTAACCCTGAAAGTGAAGCATCATTTGGGACTTTGGACACTGGTGGTGGGTGACAGTACCTGTTGAAGAATCTCACAGGGGGAGATGTGAAAGGAGTGAAAATTCTAGAAAAATGTAGAGATTAGAAAAACTTGACATGATGATACAAAAAAATTCTCTTAAAAAACAAAAATCTTCCACATGTTCTTTGACCTATTATATTCTAAGTTCCCTATTCTCTAAGTTCAAAATTTTTCCAGGGCTAGAGGAAAGGTTTTAGTCTCTCCTTCTGCCATTCCCTCAGCAGCCTAGTGTCAGTCCCTGTGACACTCAGTTCTTCTCCGCTCTATATGAGTAAATTAAAAAGACCTGGAGGGGCTGATTTGTAGAGCCAATGAGATCCCTACCTACTCTTCACCTCAGCTCCCTGATAGCAGTTTCTCTCACTTGACTTATTTTAGCTTCTTGCTGTATTTCCACATTTCACCACTGCATATTTGCAGAAATAACTTATCCAAAAGCTTCTTCATCTTCTTCCTTTCCAAGATGGTGAACTCATGCCCCATTGGATAGAAGTGTAATGAGAAAACAGCTTATTCAAAATAACTGAGCAGCAAGCACATTTTGTTATGCTTCTTTATTCCCTGGGACAATTAAGCGTTTATCTTCTGATTTCAGGAGTTCACTTTCAAGTCTTCCCTGCTAGGAAAGTAAAAAAAAGTTAAAATAAAAAACGACAAAGCTTCACCAAGATCTGCAGCCATGCTGAGACTAGAAATTTAATGGGTTATTGGAGCTTGTAATGGACCAGTGTGGCTTTCAAATTTCTTTCCCTCTCCACCCCCCACCCCTAGTGCCACATACACATAAATCGCAACTTTTTCTCATCTTGCATCTATTCAATCATCTAAGTAGCCTTGAAAATAAATTAATATGCTGATTTATCAGAGATATAGAGGAAATCAAGTATGAAATAATCTTTGTAAACCTATGATAGGTGTGCAAAGGTGTCTGGGTATGTAAGTTGTAGTAGTAATTGAATGTGTTGTATTTGTGTCTGTTGTTTTTTTCCATTAAAAAAGAAAAAGTAGGGGGCTGGGGATTTAGCTCAGCAGCAAAAGCACCTGCCTGGCAAGCGCAAGGTCGTGAGTTCAGTTCCCAGTACCGGAGAAAAACCAAAAACAAAAAAAAAAAAAAAAAGAAAGAAAAAAAAGTGAAGGGATCAGAGAAAAGTAAACTTCATTCCCGGGATTGAATGACAACTTGAAACTTGAAAACAACTCCAAGACTGGGAGTGAGGCAAATTCCAGAAATCAAATAGTTTTTTTGAAGTTTAACAACTTTATAACATCATCTAAAAGGCTGAGCATTTTTTTCTTTTAAATTCCCTTCATTGCCTCTACATTCACACAAATAACATAGACAAATCCATTGAGAGAAACTCAATTCCAAATTTCTGCCTTAAAAGAATGGAAGTAGCTGGAGTGTCATTTCTACTTCATCTCATGTTTATTATTATTGCTGAAGCACTTTAGCAAAATAGAAAGATAGTGAGGGGGTGGGGATGAAAGAGAGAGGGGCTTGATTTGTCATGAGTGGCTACAGCTTACCGCTTACTGCACTGGTATTTTACATGCCTGGTATCTTTTATCTTGGAATTATGAGGCTGATAAATAGCATGAATAATTCCACAAACTATGTACCAGCAATAACAATCTAGATGTGACATTAGCCATGAATGCCTTTATGAGAATAACATTTAACATCCAGGGCAGGTCCTGTGTGACTAATTAACAACTGAGGTCATTCTGACACTGTGCAGGCAAGCAGCTTCTCACAGCTCATCAGGATTACCCCAGGTCATATATGCTCTCTCACACCATGCATTAAATCTTCGCAAGAGCACATAACTCCCACCTTTGAACCCTTTACATTTATGTAATATCATCACAGTAATAACGCTGTTCTCAAAGGTAGGCAATCTTAAACCTGCTTCAATCTTTCTCCTATATTTCCTACCATTTGGGAGGAATTTTTATTGTCTTCTTTTTGTGTGATATTAGATATCAGCTTAAAAATTTAATCACAGAGTATAAAAGCTGACTAGAACACGACTTACATTGACATGTTGAGTATTCTTTTTTTTTTATGCTGAGCATTCTTAAAGGAATGAAAAAATGGTTGACTTGCAGAAGCTGAATATACCAAAAATAGATGCAGGAATATATTTATGTGGTTTAAGTAAAAGATTTTGTTAGGATTTTATCACAAATTAAGATTCTTTTTCTCAATACAAAAGCATGAAACAATATATTATTCCAACTGAGTTGTAGAAATATGAGAGAAATTATATTTTAAAGTGAGAAATGGTAGGAGGGAAAATAAATGCAAAGCATTATAGGATTAAGGCAAGATTTCCCTTTAATCTCATGTCTTTTATGCTCAATGTAATCCTTTTTCTCATGTCAATTCATGCTAAATATAATGAAGACTGGAAAATAAAAATAAAATGTACGGGTGCAGTTAAGATTAATCTTAGCAATGGGAGCTAGCAACACTACTAACAACATAAAAGGATATACACATTGCAAAGACAGGAACAATGTCTAATATTTCAAAATGTAAAATTACAGTGAGTGAAGGAGGTGAGAAGGGAAAAGTGCAGTGAGCCTGAAGATGTTGATTTGGAAGCTGTGCAAAAGAGCTTTGACTTTGTTTGTTTGCTTTGCTTAGACTTTGAAGAAGATGAAAGCAGCTGCAAAACAAAAATTCCTTTCCGAATGATGGATTCGTAGAGTTTGGAGGGATAGGAAAAGAAGCAGTCCTCCAAGTTATGGCTCTGAAAGACTGGCATTTTATGCCCCAAGAACAATGACAAATGGCCAGCCCTTACCTGGGCACTTCCAGGGACTGTCCCATAGTCACAGTTATTATGAAGGTCCTCTACAAAGTGAGTTACAATTCCTCTTCCTCTACCTTTCCACCATTATTCTTCATTCTGCCTTATGGAGCTACACAGAATAATCACAATCCGTCTTTTTGAGGGGAACAATCCAAATAACCTTGGAGAGAGAAGTCAGGGAAAAGCAGCAAAGTGATAGAGCTGTCACTTATAAGGAGCATGAAGTAATTTCTCAGGTAGATCTAACTTTACCAGGGAGAACAGAGAATTTTGCCCTAAGGAAGGAACAAGCTGAAAGCTACGAATTTCCAAAAGAAGAGAAATTATAATAAAACACATAAAAGGTAAAATTCTTATAAATATAAGTTAAAAGAAGGGAAGCTGTTAATAACACGAAATAGATAGATAAAGGAAGGAAATAGCCAATTGGATAGACAGGAAAATACATAACATGCACAATGAATATCATCCTTGAAGCTAAAATCAAACTATAATACTATATCATCATTAGATCATAATCTGAATGGTAAATGTTTTATTTTTAAATTTCAGAGTATTAGAAGATATTCTGGAAAGCATTTATATTCATTCTATAGGAAAAATTCAAAAATAAAAAATTAGGCACCAGTATCACCTCCAGGAAGATTAAAACAGGGTGGACCTTATGATCTCAAACCTCATGGCATTAGTGTCTTTGTGGTGGTTCCCTGTTCCTTGAATGTGTATAGGAGCTGTGACTTTCTTCTAATCAGTGGAAGACAGCAAGGAAGTTGAGTGTCATATTGCATTGCATAGGATTTTAATATCTGTCTTCCTGCAAGACCCTCTATCTTGATATCTTTGAAGAAGCGCACTGCTTCATTGTGAACTGTATCTGGAGAAAGCAGTGGAGCCTAAAGAAGATGCTGTCATCCAGTCTCCACCCAGAAAATTCCAGAGTCTAGGAGTCCACAGGCAACTGAATGCTGCCCATAGCCACAGGATTCGGCGAGTGGATCCTTCTCAAGTGAGACCACAGATCAGCTGGTACTTTGATTCCTGTCTTGCAGATAATCTAGCTAAAATAGGTCTTGGATCTCTGACTCATGGGATCTGTAAGATAATAAATGTATGTTGTTTTAGTGGGTAATTTGTTGTGATATTGTCACATAGTAAGACAACCACTCAAGAACCTACAAGAAAAAGAGTCTCAGGAAAAGTATATGACTATTGGCAATTAATTATGGCTTTCTCATATAGTAGTACTTTACTCTGGTGGCGAACCTAAGCCACGCATGCTGCAACAGATTGTTTGTATCACTGAAAGCTCCAAAAGGTTCATCATCACTGGTCTAGCCTTTCACAGGAGTTTTTAGATGAATTTTTATTACTGAAAAAAAGGATATGACTTATAAATGCATATCTTTGTGTTCATTTAGTGCACAAATTTTAGCTACTTATAAAAGTTCCCTCTGAGAGTGGGGAGACATAGTGGAAATCTTGGCTAATCTCAGATAATTCTCCAACTAGACAGAAGCACTTCTTTTCACAAACGAGTAAGAACCCTAAGCAGAAGATGAGGTTTATTACTAAATATAGAAAGGAGAAGAGGAGAAAAGTAAACAATTATGCCACCTAATGTGAAAGCTATTCTACATTAACAATGAAAATGTTTAAGTTTGCAAATAAGTACTATGACATGCATGTATTTTAATTTTAACAATATTCATTTACATTCAAGAATGTATTTTAACAATGTTCATAATTTTAAAAGTGTGTGAAAATAGCCTTTAAAGAGCTAGTTGTGGATTAGCATATTTCCTAGGATTTCTTACTAATTCTTAGGTTTTTTTCTTTCTTTCTTCTTTCTTTTTTTTTTCTATAGCTTTCCTGCCTTTGGGTTATTTTACTGAATTTGAATTTGGATGTCTTTATGTTATTAGATTATTATAATCCCTATGATCTGTACAACAAGAATCACTTTCACCACTCCAACTAATAATGAAATGTATTACTCTAGTGGGATACTACCTCAAAAACCAAAAATATCAGGCTCTCTCTTGATTATTGTCTTTCTCTTATTAAATTTTGAAATCGAGCAGTTTGGGAAGGTTTCTGTTTTTTTACCCAGCTTCAAAAGACTGAGAAATTGGGCAGCAAAAATGAAATACTTTGCTTCCCCTGTGAGGATGAAAAACAAAATGATTATCACTTCCAGTTTTCAAATAAGCTTCTGGGTAAACAAAAATAAATTTAAAAGAAGTTAAATTATAGTTGCCTCTTATCACCCAGACCATGGAAACCTCAAAAGAACTGAATTGACAAGAAAAAAAGAAAAGAAAACAGAATCAGAAATAAATAATTTGAGGAAGTCCAAGGAAAGGTTAGCACAGAAGCTGGGGATATAGCTTAATGGCACAGTGCCTGCCTGGCAAGTGCAAGGTGGTGAGTTTGATTCCCAGTACCAGCAAGAAAAAAGGATATCACACAATAATCCCTGAGCCCCCATCTTTTCCTAACCTCCAGGAACCATTTATCAGCAAACATCATCTCTAACTCTGAGGCAAAACCTTATAAATTGTGCTCATATTGTAATTTAATTATTGTTGCATGATGGATCTGCATTAATACATCTCTCTTGTTTTACCATGAATTTTTATGTTTATTACAAAATTGTGGGCAAGAAAAAGAATTAGGCATTAGTCTTCAGATTTAGGATAAAGAAATCTCTCTTCAAGGAAATTTGAAACGCAGCAAAAATTGTTTAGAATACTTGAAAATACCATTCATAGCCCTGAGAAAAAGTATGATTAGGTATATTAACACTTTCATTCTGAGCAGAAAGCTAAGCCCAGTGCCTGACATGCAATAGACAGTTAATTTATTTTGATTTTATTAGTTCATGTTTGTGATATTTGATGACTACTTTCATTGTGGGTATTTGGTACAAGAAAAATCTTAGTTCTTCTTACATCCCTTTCCCTTCCTCCTCCCTTCATCTCTTGATCCCCTCCATATTTCAAAAGGATCTATCACCAGGTTTTGTTTTATCTATTTTTATTTTACTTTTTTATTTATTCATACTTCAGTTTTCTCATATAAGAAACACCACACAATATTTAAGCTTGGTTGTCTCATTTATTTCACTTTGTGTTATGATCTTGTGGTGCATCCATTTTCCAACAGGTAACACAAGTTCATCCTTCTTTATAACAGAGCAGTACTGCATTGTGTATAAGTAGCCATTTTGTTTATCCATTCATCTGTTGATGGGCATATAGGCTGCTTTCAAGATTTAGTTAGTATGAATTTTGCTGCTATGAACATGGGTATGCATGTATCACTGTAATATGATGTCTAACACTTTGGGGAAGATACCTACTAAGAGAACAGATGGGTCTAATGGAATTTCTAGTTTTAGTTTTGGAGGAATCCACACTGATTTCCACAGTGATGTACTGGTTTACTTTACCAACAACAATGTATGAAGCTTCCACTTCTACTACAGTGTCACCACCAGCATGTGTTATTGTTTTATTTCCTGATGAGTGTCATTTTTTTTTAGAAAATTGCCTTGATTACTTTTCTCTTGTTGCTGAGACAAAATACCTGATGCCCAAAATTAAGGAAGGAAAGGTTTATTTACCTCACAGTTTGATTAATCAGCTGACTCCAGGGCAGGGTGGAACATGGAGGGCAACAGTTCATGGAGGCAGAAAACAGTAAAAGCAGCAAGAGCAAAAGTGGGGGGTCAAGCCTCTTTTCCTCCCTTATACTGTATATGGGCTATCCACACATGCCCATACCATCTCTGTGCCCTCCTCTTCCACAAGCTGAGGATGTTTACAAAGAAGGACCCTGGCCCCTTGCTGAATCACTCAGTTTACCTTTTAAACTTCTCAAGTTGGCACAGTGAACACCATCCTAGAGCAGTCAGGTCATGTTCTTTTCACCTTAGGATGTAGAAGTGCTGAGTTACTTAGTTAAGCTTCTAGACTCCTCAACCTGACACAATGTATCAACCATAACAAAAATGTAATCTCATTGTTCTTTTGATTTGCATTTTTTCTAGTGGGCAGCAATGTTGGAGATTTTTTCCTGTGTTTATGGGCCATTTTTACTTCTCCTGAGAAGTATCTATTCATTTGAATTTCCCATTTTTAGATTGAGTATTTTATTTGGGAAGGCCTAGTTACATTTTAGCTCCTTACATGTTCTACATATTAGCCCTGTGTCCAAGGTATAGCTGGCAAAAAATTTTTCCCATTCTATAGATTCTTGTTCACTTTCTTGGTTTTCTCCTTTGCTGTGTGGAACCTTTTAAATTTGATATAATCCTATTTATTGATTCATGTTATTTCTTGTATAATTGGGTTTCTGTTCAGAAAGACCCTGCCTACTCCTTTGTCTACAAAAGTTTTACCTAGTTTATCTTCCAGCAATTTTAAGGGGCTCTGTTTTAGAATTTAGATCTTTGGACCATTTTTATTTATTTCAGTACATGGCGAGACACGCAGCTTCAGTCTTCTGCATGTGTATAGCCAGCTTTTCTAGCACTGAGATGCTTCCTGCTTTGCTCATGTTGCCAGGGATCAGTTTTTCTGTTTTGGGTCTCTTCTGGTTCTATATGAATTTTAGGATTGTCTTTTCTAGTTCTGTGAGGAATACTATTGGTTTTTCAATTGGGCTGCATTAAATCTACATTAAATCTACATTAAATCTCTGTTTTAGAAGTATGGTCATTTTGACAAGGTTGTTTCTACATGTCCAGGAACAGGGGCTATCTTTCCATTTTCTAATATCATCTTTGATTTCTCTCTCTTTTTTGTTTTTTTACAATACTGTACTTCTCATTGGAGAGGTCTTTTACTTAGGTTCATTCTTAAGTATCTAATTTTTCTTGATGTTATTGTGAGGGGTATTTTTTCATAATTGATTTCTCAGTGGGTCTGTCATTGATGTACAGGATTACTCTTGATTTCTGTGTGTCAACTTTGTATCCTGCTACACTGCTAAATCTTGTTTTTAATTCAAAATGTTTGTTAGTGGAATTTTTGAGATCTCTTACGGAAAAGATCATGTCATCCACAAAGGATGATATTTTGATTTCTTCCTTTACTCTTTGTATTCCTTTTATTTCTTTCTCTTTCCTGATTGCTTTGATTAGTATTTTTCAAGTACTATATTGAACAGGAGTGATGGTGAATATCTTTGTCTTGTTTCTGATTTTAGAGAGAAATTTTCAGCTTTCTCCCATATAATATAGTGTTGGTGGTATCTTTGTCATAATGGCTTTTATCAGTTTGAGGTAAGGTCATTTCCTTCAGAGGTCTTTTTTTTTTTATCTTGACTGAATATTGGATTTTTTCAGTGGATTTTTCTGTCTAATGATATCATCATGTAATTTTTGTACTTGCTTCTGGTTATGTGGAATATTACATTTATTGATTTGTGCACATTGAACCATCCTTGCATCCCTGGAGTGAAATCTACTTAATCAAGATACATGTTCCTTTGATGCTTTATTGTAGTCCACTTGCTACCAGCTTGAGGACTTTTGCATGTATTTTTATTAAAGAGATAGGCCTGCATTTTTCTTTTTTAGTTGGGCCCTTCTCTGCTTTTGGGTCAGAGTGGCTTTCAGGAATGAGATTAAAAATACTCCTTCCTCTTCAATTTCATTAAAGAATTTGAAGAATATTGGTGTTGTAACCTCCCCAAAGGTCATGTAGAATTTAGCAGGGAATCTATCAGGCTTTCCTTAGTTGGTAGATTTTTTAAAATCATTATTACTGCCTCAATTTCATTGCCTGTTATTGAAATATTCAGTTTTTATGTCTTCTTAGTTCTGTTTTGGCTACTTGTATATATCTAGGAATCTGTTCATTTTTCAAATATCTCCAATCTGTTGAGATATAACTTTTGATAGTAATTACTACTAATCTTCTGGATTTTGCTGATGTTTGTTTTGATTTCACCTCTTTCGTTTTTAATTGCATTGATATGAGTTTTATCTCTCTTTTGGTAAGGTTTGCAAAAGTTTTATCTCTTTTATTTATTCTTTCAAGAAGGAAATATTCAATTCATTGATTCGTTGCATTATTTTGGTCTTGCCTTCATCATGTTTCACTTGATCTTTATGATTTTCTTCATTAAACTAGGTTTGGTTTTGGACTATTCCTGTTTTTCTAGTACCTTGAGGTGTATTGTTAGGTTATTTATTTGAACTTATTTTATTTTTTATTGTAAGCATTTGAGCAATAAACTTTCCTCTTAGGACTGCTTTCATTATGTCTCATAGGTCCTTGTACTTTGTACTGACATTATAATTTGATTCTAGGAATTGCTTAATTTCTTCCTTTATTTCTTCTGTGACCAGTGGAGTGTTCAGGGGTATATTATTCAATATCCAGGTTTTGTAAAATTTCTGTGATTCTTTTGTGATTCATTTCTAGTTTCAGTGCACAGTGATCTGATACTCTACATGGCAGAGTTTTGATTCTTATTTTATTTATTTAAACCAGCTTCAGAGAATAGTATGCAGTCTATTTTGGAGAAAGTTCTTTGTGATGCTGAGAAGAATATGTCTTCTGTTGTAGTTGGGTAGAATAATTTGTAGATATCTGTTCAGTTCACTTGTTCAAAAAGTGTGCTTCACTTCTGAAATTTCTTTGTTAATTTTTTGTTGATCTGTTTGCTAAGGTAGGGTGTTGAAGTCATTCATTATGATTGCTTTGGTACGTATTTGATCTTC
>NW_004955427.1:15539285-15566062 GCF_000276665.1 Chinchilla lanigera | reverse complement strand
TGACTTGTTTTTATTTGTCAAAATGTATTATTTACCACTTGAACCTATCTAACTAAATTGGGTAGACTTTATTGCTGCATCTTAAGTAGAGAATTTTCAACATATCCAACCATATATCAATCACACATATTAAACTTGCTTTTACACAGTCAGCCTTTATCAGTGCTTCTTTTACTGCTACTAGCACTTAGTCTGAGATGTGGAGGGAGAAGGGAAAGAAAGAGGATGCAGAAGGAGAAAAAGAAGGGAAAGTCAATGGGAGGAGAGGGAGATAGGAAAATACTGATAGGTAAAAAGTAGGAAGTCAGACTCTGTTGGAATTATTTTATAGGTGTACTAAAGGGTTGACATTGAGGTGCTTTAAAATTATATTTGTGGGAGCAGGAGGAAGGGATGTAATTACGAATGGGGAAACTGTGAAGTGTTGGAACCTATTGATGTATTAGTGATTAATTTTATTTGACTCTTTTAAGTACAGTTCTGTTAAGGATTACCCTGACAGCACCATGAACGATACCGTTCAAGTTAAAGCACTAGTCTGCTCTTATTGTGTTTTTCATGTACAGGGAAGGTATGGCCCTGCAGTGGTATCATTTTCCCTTTTCAATGACTCAGATATCTGGTATAATCTCGATGGATTGTTTTTCTATTTCTGGGTATGATTTCCTCCCCTATTTCAGTGTTCTTGAATTTCTTGGTGACTCTTCTTCGAATACCTGTAATGCACCTCCTTCTCTTATCACCTCGTTTCCAATGTACCCCTCTTTAAAAGAAAGATCATTTAATTTTTATGTCAATTCATTTCTCTATAGGCATCACACATGTGCATGTGTGAACATCAAGTTGGTCTTTCTCCAGCTCTATCACTGAATCTCAACCACAATTTTAATAAAATGAGATTTCCTCAGTGTGCTGTTCCTCAGGCCCTTCTTTTTAAGAATTTTCTGGGAACTTTGTTTCTTGCTTCTTCCCAGATCCTTTCTAGTAAAGTCCCATTTTAAGACTTCTGGAAAAGTAATTGTTCCTATTAGCTGCTAAAAAATATTTTTGAACTGGAAATCCTTACCTGATATATGCTGACTCCCCAGTTCTAATGGCTGGTTCTTCCTAATCATTTCTGCCTGTGTTTCCTTCTTATGGTCAGTTGGACACTAGTCATCCATTCTTAACATTCTCTCTGAAATTCTCCCTACATTGGTTATCCAAGAAATCACCAAACTTCCATGGAATGGAGAAAGTCACAAATCACAAGTTATCCTAAGAATAATAATAATAAATGATTTATTTTGTAACACTATCCAAAGCATACCAATAGCAAATAGTTCCTGTTTGACTAGAGATATTATTTCATGTAAAGTGTGTCCCAGGAAACCATAATCAGCCTCCACCAAGAAGTATGATGTGGTAGAAAACCAATGACTTCAGACTCTGAAATAAATTTCAGTCCAAACTGTGTCATTTACAAGCTCGGTACTTAATCATATTTTTTCTTTGAGTCAGTTTGATTGTGAGTGTAATGGTAATAGTTTCTACCCCTTTAATCTGAAATGCAAGCCTAAAATTAATTATATGAATATGCTGTATAGGCTACTAAGTGCTATGAGCAGAAGTCTATAATAAAGATCATATGGAATAAGTCGATATTACTGAGAGATGAGTACTGTGCCAAACTAGTGCAAATCATTCTTTTCAATATCTTTTTAAAAGCATCTTTATTTAATAAAAATAAATTTATTTAATATAATACTCATTCAAAATGTAATTTGATGGGTCTTAATATATTTACAGAATTGTGTAATTATCAACATAATCCAAATTTAGAACATTTTCATCACCCCTGAAAATACCCTATACCTAGTAACAGCAACCCCAAATCCCACCCCCCAGTCTCCAGACTCAGGCAACCACTAATGTGCTTTGCATCTCTATATTTACCTGTTTCGGATACTTCATACAATGTATGAACCTGTGCAATTATCTTCCTTTACTTAGCATAATGTTTTTGAAGTTTTTCCTAATGTAGCACATATCAACACTTCATTCCCATTTTTCCACTCATAATTTTAAAATACACATGGTGTAAAATTTAACACCTTAACTATACATAAGTGTACAGTTCAGTAGCTTTAAATATATCCCTACTGTTGTGAGAGTATCCCTACCTTATCTGTCCAGAGCTTTTTCATTTTGTAAAACTGAATCTCAATACACATTAAAAATAACTCCCCATCCTGCCCTCCCTCTACTCTAGCCCCTGGAAAACCCCATTCTAGAATCATATAGTGTTTTCCTCTTCTGACTAGCTTATTTCACTTAACATAATATTTTCAAGTTTAATACAGTTTGTACCATGTCAGACTTTCCTTCCTTTGAAGGCTAAAAACTATTTCATTGTACTTATCACATTTTACTTATCTAGGCATCTGCCAATGAACTTGCTTCTACATTATATCTATTGCAAATAATGCTACTAAAAACATGAATATTTGGATGTTACGTTAGTCAGCATTCCCATTGCTGGCTATGTTATCCGACACCTACAGTTTGAAGACAGAAAAGTTTAATTTGGCTCACAGTCAGGAAGATTGACTCCTCTGTACTAGGATGTTGTGTTCCAGCCATGGAAAGTTGGCAAATACAACTATCTTTTTAAGACTCTGCTTTTGATTTTAATTCTTTAAGTGGAATTGCTATCATTACAGTTCTATTTTTTAATGTTTCAGGAATTATCAAAATGTTTTCCAGAGTGCATTTACCATTTTAAATTTCTACCAGTGATGCACAAGTGTTTAAATTTCTCTACATCTTTGTCAATATTTATTATTTTCTTTTTTTTAAATTTAACCATATTAATGTTTATGAGGCAGTGTCTTTTCATACTTTTGATTGTATTTTCCTATTGATATTGGGAATCTTTCATGTACTTATTGGCTTTTTGGGTATCTTCTTTGCAGAGAAGGCTATTCAAATTCTCTTCACATTTTTTTTTGGGGGGGTACCAGGAATCGAACTCAGGACCTTGCACTTGCCCGGCAGGCGCTGTGCCACTGAGCTATATTTCCACCCTCTCTTCACGTTTTAAGTTAGGTTGTTTGTTTTGCTGGTGTTGAGTTTTAAGAGTTCTCCCAGATTTCATTCCTTTATTGAAGAATAGTTTTCTATTGTATACATACATTACATTTTGTTTTCCATTTCTAATTTTTAAAGTTAGAAATTCTTCCATAATGTTATTATTAACACAAGGAAATCCCAGTGAAAAAGGAATAAATATCCTCTTGAAATCAATACAGCCAGAAAAGAAACCACTGGTTCAGTCAATGAAAATCTATCAGATATCCACAACATGTCAAGCACAGTGCTAGACATACAATTTTCATAAAGGTAAGGACCCGGGGCCATAATATGCACAAATATTCTGAACATGTCATGCTCGCACAGATAACATATGCTTCAAGACATTTATTTGTAATATCTGCAAGTATATAGCTTACACAAATCTTCATATTGATGTAAATTTTATGTCATATTCTTTGAGCAAAAATTTTAGAAAGTTTGAGTAAGAAAAATGATAGAATCTGCACAGGCATAGTTGATGAATCACTCTACCTTACAGTACCTGCAAATAGACAGAGGATTGGGAAAATGTCATTATAAAACTGTGATATCCACCCAATCAGTCTTTACCAAAGAACGTGAGACAAGAAAGAATGAATATGTTGTGACTGTAAAACACACAAGGTACTGCGCAAGGTAAAGAAGAGATATAAAATAGCAGAGTAGTTTTCTGAGTAGACAAGTCAAATGAAAGTAAGCTACCAGGACTAAAACCTTCACATTATTCAGACAGAATGTGCAGTCTCTTTTTTTTTGCTTTTTTTTTTGTTTTTTTTCTCCGGTACCAGGAACCGAACTCATGACCTTGTGCTTGCCAGGCAGGCGCTTTTGCAGCTGAGCTAAATCCCCAGCCCCAATGTGCAGTCTCTTTTAAATGAGGTCATGCAATTAAATACTTTATGGAGAACAAACTCTAATGATACTCCCAAATCAATATGTTTGGATTCCCAGAGCTTAACCCAATGTTGGTGCATAAGAAACACCAGCAAGTGTTTTCTAAATGAATATTTGATGATAGCTATGTTATTTGGGCTTACCTACAGAACTCCATCAGTATTATCACCAATTTTTCATAACATCGAAATCAGACAGTGTATGATTTTCAGACATTTTTACTGGTTAATGCAGGCAAAATAAAACTAATTTGGAGAATATGTTCTCTCCTGACAAATATTATATGTGAAGGTGTTTACCTCCTATTTTTATGTACTTGAAGGTAAATACATATGGCTGAAAATTTATTTATCCCCCAAATGAAAACCAATTATATGGAACTATACTGTTGGAAACATACAGATAGATGATACATCTGCTCCAGTACTCTGTTCAGTATAGTTAGAGATCCTCTTATCTGCATTTCTGGCAAAAATATTAACATAAAATTTTGTTGTATAAACACTTTATTAACACCCAAGACATTGATACAGGAAAATAAGAACTCCCAACCTGAATGATATCTGGGATGAGTTCGTATTCTCTAAAATTGAAGAATGAATTTAGGAACAATGGAGGTTAAGAGTAGAATATATTTATTGAGGGAAAGAAAGCTTCTGTCCAAGAGAGGGACAAAAGAAGGGCCCAAGTGGGTTACCCCAAGACTCTGTCTTTTCTAGGGGTCTTTATAGAGCAAAACCAAGAGGTGAGGCAGATCCAAGGTAGGGCAAAAATGGACAAAACTATAGTCAGCCAATAAGAATTGTTCAGGCAAAATTGATTAAATTGGGATCAAATGGGGAAGCAAGTCACATAGCAAGCGGGCATGAATACAGAATAGGGGCTTTTCCTGTAAGGGGTTGGGTCAAGGGCTCTTTAAGGTGATTGCTACCTATTTAGAATATCAATCCCTGATGTCCATTCTAGGGAGGTATGTGGGTGCATTTGTTTAGTCCTTTGTCTTGAAGTCTGGCCTGCAGCAAGTACGTATCTTCCATGTTGGCACCTTCGAAGGCCTGGCCCTGTCTGACTGTCTATAATATCTCTATCTAACTCAGCTGCGTATAACAACATCACAAGTCTGATTTCAGGAAAATTCCTCATTTACCCAGTGACAGTCTAGCACTACTGCATCTTGTTCCGTCTCCTGGATCATCACAACAGTTACAACAGCTTAGCTATTTGAAAACAACTTTTACATAAGTAGCCACACAACTGAGATATTTATCAAGATTTCCCAAGTAATGGTGTGTTCAGAACTTGTGACCCAAATACCACATCTTAAACATACTCAACCAAGCCAGTGGTGAGGAATTAGCAGATTTTAGAACAAAACAAAATTTTTCTTTCTCCTCCTCTACATTGAAGTCTTTGATCTCAGCCCATGGGAGAAGCTGATCTATTTTGTAGTAAGATCTAAAACTGAAAATATATTTCAGATGATTGAGAACTCCATAAAGAATGGTCAGAAATAGTATCTGAAGGTAGTAACTAAACCGGAAAGGGCCCAAATTCTCTATATATGATGGGTTTTAATCAACAATGCAGGCGTTTTTAACAGCTTTTCTGTGAATGACTTACCAGACAATAAGAGATCCTCATTAACTTAGAATTTCATTAAGATAAAAATTTAGAATTCACAAAGTAAACTTAATTAGTACATTTGTAATTATTGTCAAAAAATAACTTTCTTTTAAAGTTAACTTACTAAAAATATTCAGGAACTAATCAGTAAAATTCTAGTGACTCAAAGTATCTGGAAAAGGAGAACATAAATTAAACACAGAAAAGAAACTAAGTTTTATCATTTTCAGTTGTGGAGAGAAGCCTAAGTTTGGGTGTATACTGCTAAGCACTGGCCCTACTAAAATGAAAATTAGGACGGAAGAATGTTTTCGATTACCATATCAAACCCAGCACAAGCAGCTTTGGTTGTTCTTAAACTGCTTTCTTAGTTGTCTTTGATGGACAGTCTCTTCAGCTAAGTACTTACACTTTCCACTGTCCTCACTAGCTTGAAGCTTTTCATTAAGAAGAAAGGCAAGAGGCTGGGGATTTAGCTCAGTGGCATAGTGCCTGCCTGGCAAGTGCAAGGTTGTGAGTTCAATTCCTGGTACTGGAGAAAAGCCAAAGAAAAGAGAAGGCAAAATTTTCTACCTGCTTTCTTTCCAATTAGTAGGGAATTAGACTTAACAACTTCTAAGAGCTCTCCTATCCCTGAGACTTTTAGGTAAGCCCCAAACTTTGAATTTCTACGAATACTCAAAATCTAAGTTAAAACATTCTTGTATATTTTCCATGGCTAAACATTTCTTTGGAATTAATTTGTATACTTGAGAGCAAGCATTGGTAATTTTTTTTTTTTTAAATAAAAGACCACATACTAAACAGTATAGACCTAATGGCCCAGGAACTCCTTGTCAAAACTAATCAGCTCTTCTAATATAATAGGAAAGGAACTATAGAAAATGTATAGAGAAATGATCTGTCCATGTTGTAATAAAATTTTATTTACAAAACTCAAGTGATGAGGTATATCTGCCTAGGAGTCCACAATTTGTCAATACGCCATTATCATTTAGACCCAGTTACAGTGTGATCAAGAATGACTCCCAAGGGCCTTGCGCACTTACAAGCAGTGCTTGTGGAAGGTGACTGGATCATGGTGGTGCTGCACTCGTCAATGGAATCACCTGCTGGTGAGCTCAGCAGCTGATTGCATCATTGGAAAGTGAGACCTGGCTGGAAGGTCCCTGAGGGAGGGTCCATCTCCCTCCCCACCCCTTCTTTTGCTCTCTGCTTCCTGGCATGAGGTCCTGAGCAGTTTTCCTCCCTCCAGGCCCTCCCATCACACAGTTTCTGTGCTTAAGCCTGTGAAACACGGACTGAAACTTTGGAAACTTGAACCCAAATAAACCTCGCTTCCCTTAAGTTGTTGGTGTGGGGTATTTGAGTGAGGCATATTGCTGTGAAGGTATGACCTCTTCATCTTTCAATGGGAAACTCCTCCTGAAGTCATTTCAAGCCTTTACGTGGTTTCTTCCAACTACATACAATTGTGGGTTAATCCTACAAGGTTAGAGAGAACTTATGATGTCTTTTATGTCAAAGTGCTAATAATTTGAAATGTTTGCTGTGCTTTATTTTGTTCTTGATCATTTTCCTAGCAGGTGATTATAACAGCACTTGTAAAACTTTATGTTACAGTTCAGTGCAGTAGTGCTCGAGTCCCTGTAAGGGAAGAATCCATGTGCAGAGTTCTGCCACCAGTGAGAGTTTCAAACTATTTACTACCAAGAAGATAAAACAATAGCAAGAGAAGAGGCCACACCTGAGAAAACAGCCATGTTTTTAAAAAATTACCTGGGCAGTATGGAAGGGTCCTCATTGATGGAAGGCTTTTGTAATCAGCGAACAGCATACAAGACAGTACTGTTGTGCTGGCTCTGGGTGAAAATGAAGCCAGTTTAGCCACTGAATCTGTATTTATATGTTTGTATGTGTATACTCAAGACTGTGCAATATTCTGAATGGACTGTTATGTAAGTATTCAATTTTTCTTGAAAATAATTTCCTAGATACACAATATCAGGTTACATTAGTATTATGAAAAGATAAATGGGGAATATATATATTATATATTCTGAAATTTCATTTACTAAAGTACAAAATCTTTATACCCATGGAATTTATAATGAAGTAGCCTTTACAATGGAGATAATGTGTTTAAATATTTGTAAAGTATACATACTATATATATATGTATATATATATATATATATATATATATATATATATATATTTAATACTTCAAGAGTTTGTGGTCAGCCTCAATGTAATCATTTTAGAAAAACCCAGGTAAAGTGTAGACTAATGCATACCTCCACTTTTAGTAAAGGGGCTGAATTTGAGATACAGTGTCCAGCACACTAATAGTTGGTGTGCAAGTTTCAGATGAGGTGATTTAGACACAGATAAGTCAGAGATCAAGATGCTTCCTCCAGAAACTTGTAGTACTAGAATCTTGCTCAAGAAAAGCAATTGAAGGGCTATGGGCTACATGGTAAGTTTTACTGTATGAAGCATGAATGGATCCAGGCAGTATTATTCCCACTGAGACATACACAGCATAGAAAGAGTGACATAATGTGGCCATCCAAGGAGGGGGAAGAGGTCATCATAGTGAAATGATAATTGCATTTAACTGGTCCAGTGATATTTGGACTTACTAAGACTCCAAAACCTTCCTTTAACATGCTGCCATTCTTTCACGTTTAAGGAAAACTTCAAGGATTCCAAAGAAAACTAAAATTTTATTTCACAACTTTTGCTTTGAACTTTGAAAATATAACAAGAAAATATTTCTCAAACGCTGAAAGGACTGTTCTAAACTGCTAGTTAGTCCCAACTTCAAAAGCTAATTGTGAGGAAGCACATTTATTCTGGTTTCCCTAACTGACTGAAGAACAGTGAATAAAAAAGCAACGTATGTCTAAGCATCGCTGATCTCGGAACATACGAGACTTGGTTGTCGGGTCTTCTATTCTGCTGCTTTGCTTTCATTCCCACCTTTAGTTCTTTATAGTGCTCTGGGAACATATATGCTCCCTGAATATGTTCATCTTTAGAAGTGGCATTCCTCTACACCTCCATTTCCTTTCTCCTTCTTTCCCCCTCTTCCTGATTTGCCATACTTTTCCCTTCTCATTCCTACTGTCTTTTTAATATCTTCATCACCCTACCTCTCTCGCATCTTTCCTTCACCCCTTTTTATAACTGTAAAATTCCACAAAGAAATTGAAATCTATTTCCAATTATTTCCTGTAATTATGGAATTCGCTTGGCTTCTAATTTTAAAGTAAATTATGATGTGTATACATATGATTTATATATATGCATATATATATCCACACACATGCACACACACATATATTGTTATGCTGTTCTTTATAAACAAAGAAAACAAAATATAGTTGATTTTATATGTGGAACATTCCCTTGTTTTATTTTTCTAATGTTGTTGCTTCTTCCTATGGTCCCTCCCTCACATTGCATCTTGGCTATTCACAAGTAGCACCTTGACCTATGAATCTCCTCCTGACCTTTCGAAAGATCAATATATCTCTACCTTACCCTTTTTTGTCCTTTGAAATGAATAGAAATGGATGCCAAACTTTCCCTCTGCAAGCATAAGCATATTTGGAAATCTTATATTTTATACAGTGAAACATCCTGCCCCCTTGGCACAGAACACCAGGAAATTGTATCATGATGCTGAATGGTTCTTTTCTAATGTCATTATTTATATCAACCATACAGTATGCAAAGTCCTGTTCCTGCAGGAGAGTCTAGGTCCCTTTGCACAGTGTAGAGCTCTATCATATTACAGCATTTCTTATCTCTCAACCTATTTCTGGCCACATTTACATACATGCAAAAGTAGGCTGCTGTCCTCTGGAAAGCTGGCAGGCACCCTGCGGTCTGAATCCCCTTGTCCCCGCACATTAGGCACTCCATTGCCAATGAAAAGCTGTGAGAGAAATCATGTAGACCGACAGTCTTAGAAATTCCACTTTTATCTCAGTCGATTAGCATGTTTTTTTCCCTCTTCCTACTGTCAGCACAGAAAGATGACAAGTTAAGGAAAATGTAAATTTAATGCCGATGGAAAGGCAACTTAGAAATAGAGAGTTATACGGTTTGGTTTGCAGTAGTAAAAAGACACATTTCTGCCAATGGTTTCTTCCCCATGAAAGGTTATAGAGATTCCAGCAAATACTGCTGGAAAGCAAAATTTGTAGATGAATTTCACTTTTCTATTCTCTTTTATTATTAGATAAGATATGTGTTGTACAAGAACACTTCAGTTTCTCTCCTTTTACTGCCAAAGCTTGTAAGTTAGGGACCCCTGTTAATTGCCTTCACATTTCTATCTAAGTACTCCCTGAAGTCGCTCCTACCCTTCCATGTTATTGAATTCTTTCTCAAGTGTCACCAATGACCTTCAGTTTATCAAATCTAATCTCCCCTCAGTTTTCATCCTCCTGACCTCTTTATGGTTTTGTCATTGTTGAGCACCTGCTCCTTCTTTCTTAGTCTTCTCTTGGTTTTCATGGCAAGACATTTGACATCATTTTGTTCTTTTACCTTAATTAATGACCCTCTGACTTTGTTGCTAGCTTTTCTTCTTTCTCCCACACCAAAGCTTGTTTCCACCAAAGCTATGAACATAGCTCCTATTCTTCTTCATCTACATTTATCCCATCAGCTCATCTTTAATTGGCATCCTTACTTGTACATATACCCTCAACCACTGCTGTAGTTTGGAGTTTTAAAAGGGGAACAATACAATACAGGACAAATATTTTATAAGATTGTTTTATAATAGTCATCCAAAGAATTATATACAAAGAGAGTGTAGGAAATCTGTCCACACACTAAAGACCAAAGAATCCAGCTGAGGGCCTGGATTCCATGGTAATGTCCTGCCTGAGTCCAGCTGTGGACCTAGAGCCCATGACCATGCCCCTTCATGAGTCCAAGTAAAGGTCAAGAGCCCAAGACAATACCTCATGCAGGCCTATTTCACGAATCTGCATTGGGAAGGACCAAAGGTCAGCAGTGGAAGCTAGAAATTCTGTGCCAGCAGGACAAAGGATCTGTGATAGCAGGCTGAGGGATCTGAATGGGAGCCAGGAAGCAACACTCAAAGTAAGGACCAGAGCTCCCCCAAAGTTAACCATAGTCATTCTCAGCAACAACGAGGTCCCAAGCTCTTTTGATGATGAAAGCAGCCAAGTTCATCAGGATAACCAGCATGACAAGCTCCTCAGGAAAACCAACAGCTTCCCCAACAGCTTCTGAACTTCTTCCTCTCCAGTTCTGCCACTTTTGCTGCTGGCAACAATCCTCAGGTGGGCCTCCCACACCCAGCATCATTCAGGTTCAGTTCAGCTGGGTGTTACAAATTGACCACTAGTTGTCAATCCACCACAGCCATCAACCACAATCCTGCTCATTCAAACCCCAATATCTTATTTTAAATTATCTACAGAGCATAGTTACCTGCAGCCACTGACATTTTACATTCACCTTAATGTCATTTTGTTCAAAGTTTGCCTATGAATTTTCCCTTCTTTCCTCCTACTTAATATATTGTGATGGTTATTTTATGTATTTCCTTGATATGGCTAAGGAACCCCAAGATAACTGATAAAACATTATATTGAGGTGTACTGTGAAGGTATTTTGGGATAAACTTGCATTTGAATTTGTAGACTGAATAAAGAAGATGATTCTTACCAATGTATGTGGGCACTGTACAATTTGTTGAGGGTTTTTATAGAACACAAAAGTCAAAGAAAGGGTAAATTTGTTCTCTTCTGGAGCTAGAGCATTCATCTTCTCCTACTCTAAGGCAGAGTCACCTCTGAGTACCTTGTTGTTTGTTTGTTTGTCTTTTTTTTGAGACAGTGTCTCATTATGCAGTTCAGGCTGGCCTTGAACTCACTTTGTAGCCCAGGCTGGTCTCAAACTTGCAACACTCCTCTTGCCTCGGCCTCCCAAGTGCTGGGATTACAGGTGTGTGCCACCATGCCTGGCTTATGAGTACCTTATGTTTGCACCATTAGCTCCCCTAATTCTCAGGCCTCTGCACTAGAACTACAACTATGCCATCAGCATCCACATTTCTCTAGCCTACAGAAAGGTAATCATAGGTCTTTTTAACCTCCTTAATTATATAAGTCAATCTCTCATGACAAATACCTTTTATCTGTCTAGTTATCTAGCTATATCCAATTGATTCTGATTCTCTGGAGACCCTGACTGATATCTACACTCTATATCTCCTATCAAACATTATCCCCCACAGCCAACTTAGCAAAAACTTTTAGGATACCTCCAATGCATTTTACAAACTGCTCCTTAATTTATGAGCATCTATGACATTTCTGGGTGAACTGCATTAAACTCAAACTCTTTGGCTTGAATTTCAAGGCTTTCCATATATAGCACTAATCTGCCTTATCTTGGCTTCCGTGACTATTTAATGTGAGTCATTATGTATGATCAAGCAAGCCTCTTCACTGTAGATACGCTGCTTCACTCAGCCTTCATCAGTTCTGCCTCTGCAGCTTTGCTCTGTCCTTCTAGGTGTTTGGGTTGTGATAAAAGCTTTTGTTCTGCTACTCACCTGTGATGTGACTGTGGGGGACTTACTTGACCTCTTTAAGCCCCTATTTCCTCATATATATAAAAAAGGAAAAACAGATTACCTACCAGGTTGAGTTGTTGGAAGGATACTGAATAATGCGTGGGAACTACTTAGCACAGAACTCACCCTTTAGTAAATACTCAATAAAGTTAGCTATTATCATTTTGAAAAGATCTGTCTTCATCATGCTGAATGAATTTCATAGTTTGGTTGTTTAACAGATCAATTCTGGTGATAATTAACATAATAATAAGCATGCATCAAAGACTAAAAACATGTTAATGCTGGATATTAATAAGTTGCTGGCAAAGGACAGCAGGCAGATTGATGGTACCGTAAGAGCAAATTCTCTTGCTCTTATATCCAAGCTGGACCACAGGGATTAGAAAATGTTTGCCTGTTCATACATACGTGTTAAATGAATTCCATCCATACGCAGAATCCTCAAGTTTGAAATTTGAATGTACGACTTAATGAATTCTTCCAGTTAAGGCTTTTAAATAGAAAATTTCTGCTAAACCAAGGAGAGCCCCTGGATAAACTGGTCTACAGTTCTTCCTCGGAGTAGATCACAAAGAACTCCTCTTAGGGACTGACTTATCATAGTGGGTAGATCCTTGAGGTTTTGGTTTCGGTTTTCTTTCTCCAGCTTGCCTCTGTCTTTTACTGAATATATTAATATCACTGAGATATAGTATCTCCTTAAAAATCATTGTTTGTTTCCAAGTGATACTTGGTTATCACAAAACTGTCTTGCAAAACAGTCAGTATGTATTTTGATTAAGTGAAATACTTCTACCTGGAAGGAAAGAGCAAAAATGGGAAGGTGGGGCTGACATTAGGGTGGGTGAATTAGTATATCCGAAGTGAAGAGACAGGAAGATAATATATAGACAGGATGTATTTCATAGATATATAAGGAGCTTTTGTCCCTACATAAAAATGTGAAGTAAAACAAATTTCCTTCGTACTCTCTACATATCTCTTCAGATTATTTTTCCACATCTTAAAGGTAACTTTCCTGTCTCACTTTTAGGCACCGCTTTCAGCACGCCAAACCCAGTGGATTGCCACACACGGGCTATTGCGGTGGATTAACAATGGTCAACTTGGAACACCCAGTCAAACCAAGTCGGATTGGTTCTTGGTGTAGAAGACCCACCTCAGGACTGTTGTCAACAGCATAAAAGGAAAACTGGATGGGGGGGATGGAATGCTGCTGTTGATTCTTCTGGAGAAGGCTGCCATGCTGGTTTTTCTGATATGAACCCAGCTGTTCTCATCATCAAAGGAGGAGCTCAAGTCCTCACTATCACTGAGGATGGCTGTGGTTCTTTTCAGGAAATCGCTGGTCCTTCCTTGAGCATCACTTCCTGGCTGCAGGGCAGATTTTTCAGCCTGCTGGCACAGATCCTTCATCTCATTAGCACAGACTTTCTAGCTTCCACCAATGACCTTTGGGTCTTCCCAGTGCAGATCCTCAAGACGGACTTGCATGAGACATTGTCATGGGCTTTCAGACTCCAGTGGATTTCATGGAGGACATTGCCATGGGATCTAGGTCTTCAGACTCATGAAGAACATTGCCATGGGACCCAGGCCCTCAGCTGAACCCTTTGGGTCTCATTGCATGGACAGATTTCTTGCATTCTTCTGCATTTGACTTTTCAGGTGAATATTCTAAAATAATCCTATGAATTATGTGTCCTGTATCAAATCTATTCCCTTGCAAACCCTGATTACCACAGATACCCTCTTCCAGAGTTTTATAGAGTCCCAGATCACAGATTCTAATTCACTTTCTTAGTCTCCTTGTGTTTACATCTGTTATTCCCTGCAACACCTAATGAGCAATTTAAAAATATTAGCTAATTAAAAGACTCGAATTGTTGGCTTTTGAGTTATCAGAAGCTTAGATTTGGATCTCACGTACTGTATGTCCTCAATAGTCAGTTCCTCTCAACTTCACTACAAAGAAGAGGTTTTCCATTTACTCTGCTTTCAGAGAAAAGTAAATAATAGCATTAATTGTTTTCAGTCACTGTAATGATCCATTTAGTGATGGGATTTACATTAAGCCACGCTACCTCCTACATGCTGTCTTGTTTTGTCAGTTCAATCTCTTACATGTTTCTATTTAGAAAGAATTTTTCTATGTATGGCTATACATGATTGTTAAGCGTAATAATAATAAGAACAACTTCAGAAGGGCTACTCAGTTTTCTACATTCATTGTTTTTAGGGTGGGCATTAGCAAACCCTTTTTGAAAAGGTCCAAATTAAAAATATTTCAGGCTTTGTTGGCCAAGAAGCAAAATTAAGAATATTGTGTAGGTACTTACATAATAACAGGCAAAACAAATTTCCACACATATTTTATTTATGAAATTAAGAACCTCTTTTGTGGAGCACTGAAATTTGAATACATGATTTTCATGTATCACGAAATATTCTATTTTTCCCAACCATTTAAAAATGTGAAAACCATTCTTAGTTCATGAAAACGCACTGGAAGTGGAGGATGGTGATGGGGTAGGAATGACAGATAGGGTTGCTTTTTGTCAAAATATACACGAAGAAATACCTTAAGTGGACCAAGTTTATTAATTCACATTCCTTTATTAATTCACATTAATTCACAGGAATGTGAATTTTATTACCCCAAAAAGAAATAAAGTTACTGTCAAATATCTTTGAATTAGGTACTTACACACTGTTAGGTTTACTAGGTATATACAGGGTGCATTATATAGTGTCATCTTCCTCCAGTGGTTATAAGTCACATAAGTTAAATTAAATCAACAGAAGCAAAAAATAAAATGGGGAATATATGTTGGCTACAAGAAAAGGAGCAGTAGTTAAGGTAATGGTAGTGATGATTTCAAGGGAGATCTGCAGCATGGCCAGAATTTTGTCTCTGTCTTCTTTCAACTTTTCTCTTAGTGCAGATTTTATTCTTAGCCATTGCCAAAAGGTCTTCTACAGATGGTAAATAATAGAGGAATAGGTAGCTCGAGTTTCTCTTTATGACTCAAGTTTCTCATTATGGCCAAGTTGCCTATCTCAAAAGCTCTTTCTGTCTCAGTGTATAGAACTCCAGGGTACATGGTTGTAACGGATGCTGTTAACCCTTCACCTGCATTCCCTCAGGGACAGGGCCATTTTTCATTCAGGACTCTCCCAGTGAGTTGTCACCTGCAACAGCCAACACCTGCCCTTCTTGGTTGTAGGACTTGCCTTTGGATAGCTGAGACCAGCTTAGCTACACACACAAATCACTAGAATTGCCTAGAAATCTGTGTCCTGGCAGGTATCCTGTAAACAGTGACTGACAGGTATGGAAATATATGTTAGGTCTCTTACCCCAACGTGAATTGTGGCCTACAACCCTCTGAACAGTCTATAGGACTGAGACAAAAGTATCTCTGCAGAAAAGAGCTAACATAGCATGATTAAAATTGCTAGCCTTAGAAAGGTCTATTCAAGCAATGTTGGCCCCTGGTTGGCATTTGGGAAGAGGATTTTGAGGAAGGTTTCAAGTATTCTCTTCAGAGTACAAATCCACTTGTACAAACAATGTAGTTTAAGTTTCCTTACTTCAGGGACCCTGGAATTTGGTTATGTGCTAAGCACAGAGGCCTATGTGATCAACCCCCAGTGGAAACACAGAACACTGAGCGTATAGCTAGCTTCCCCAGTTGAGCAACATTTCCTAAATTGTTATAGTAATACCGTTACTATAATAATTAAAAATATGCTGTGTGACTTCTCTAGGAGATGATCCTTGAAATTTTATGTCTCATTTTCCCTAGACCCTATACCAAATTCCATTTTTCTTTGCCAGTTTTTCTGTGTACCCTTCCACTGTTAAAAAGCACAGCTACAAAACAATGACATGCTGCATCCTCTGAGGCCTCTTATTACCACCCACTCAGGTTCATACGCTCAGGTTCCTTTGCTTGCTGCTGGCCAATTCAAAGCAGTCCATTTGTTTTGGTGAAAAGGAAAATAGATCTATTCAGAGCTAGCTCCTCAGAGATGGAGAGGTGCTTTTTCCTCAAATCACCATCCTCGTGTTTACAGGTGTGTTGGGGTCTTTTAGAGCAAACAACAGTGGGAGAGGAGGTACAGTGAAATAATAGACATGTTCAGGTTTATTCCATGCTTTCCTGGCACAGGACCTCTCCCATCCCCTTGGGAATGAAATTGGGCTTGTCCTCCTGATGCCAGGGTCTGCATATTCTGTCCATTCATCTGGGCTGAGGAAAGGAGGGGAAGAATTTTTTATGGAAACATTTCCTAATAAATCACTTTCACACCACTCCCAATTTCACAGCCCATTTCTGGGGAACCCAGCTGAGGATAGATTTTGATTAACCCAAGTCCTAACTAATTACTACTGCCAGAGAATTGAGATGTTTTGAGTGTCCAAATCCTGGCCACACATTTATACCAGCAGCAGGAAAGAAAAAGGGTCATCTACTAAAGGCCAAAGCAAACAAGGGCAAGTGCTGGACACAAAACCCATAACTAAACCACAGATAATATGCCTCTTTCCCAATTATAAAGACTTACAAGCTCACAGAGCATGTTTGTGAGGGACTAGGCTCATTTTAAAATGACATTCTTCTCTATTTTGGTATTTTTATTTCACATGGCTAGAGTTTATTAAATTAGAAAAACATCAAAGCCTGGTTGAAATGAAGGTGTTCATCCTTTTTGCACACTTTGCTTATAGCTAAATAACTTGCATCCCTTTTACCAGCTTTTCATCATCTAATTTAATCTTGTGCCTTGCAAAATTGAAAAATTACTTTGGGTCCCAAAATTTCAATAAAAACTCTGGTCATTAAATTTATAATGTCCAAAGATATATTGGACCTAAATTTTTAAGCTAAAATCCTATAATGGTTTTACTGATCTTTTAAAAAATACTAAGTAAATGGAATCTCACATTTTTCCATATATCTTATATCATTGAACTTCTCAATAAATGTGTCTTTTAAAACCTGAACAATCTAGTCACAGAGTATGTAGTTAAGGAATGATTATACATCTATTTGCTTGCTACTAACAACATCTTGTCCTTCACTCTTTGCACTTTAAAAATGCTATAAATGTCTCCTTAAATAATAAAAATTATACAGAAATCTACCTCTTAGTTATAACGGCTACATAGTATTCCATGTTAAGACTAGTTTAACATTTTCTCTATTAGTAGTAGCATCTTTGTTATTTGTAATTTTTCTAATAACTACATAGCAAACTGCATAGCAAAGTCTCATTAACATATATTTCTCTATGAATTTGTGAGAGTGTACTGTAGAATAATTCCCATGAATTAATTGACTGAATGAAGACACTGGCACATTTAAATTTTTGAAAATGATTTTAAAATTGGCTCAAAAGAAGGTAGACATATTTTAATGCTATATTAGTGTACAAGAATGCAAATTTTCCTGTACCTTCACCAACATAAAATATTGTAGGTCTCAAAAAAAGCTGATAAGAAAAAAATATACTTCAAATTTACATATTTTGATATTTAGTGATTTGTAATATCTTTTCAATTACACAAGTGGTAATTTATATATCTACCTTGATTTAGTATCTTGCCATGTAACTTTCCTATTTAAAATTAAATTACTTGTTTTTAATAGAATCACTTCATAGGTTTTGGACATTAACTTTGAGCCAGTCAGGTGGGATGCAATACCTTTTTCTATTTTAATTTTTGATAGTTTTTAATGCAGATTTGATTCTTAATCCAAACTTAAAATACTTCTGTAACCTAACTGGTTCATTTTCCTCTTACCTTTTCTCTTTATTGTCATATTTAAAGAGATATTTTCCACCTCTATACTATGAACATATCTTCCTGTTATCTTCCTGTTTATATAATAAAATTGGTACCCATGCATACATCTTTATATTGCATTTAGTTCTTTCTTGAAGCTTCACTTTTAAAAATATATGCCCCTTGTCATCAGATTCCTCTTAATCATCACACTTAGTCTAGCTAAGTACATTTCTTTCCTTTCATCTTTTCTCAAAGTGAGTCTTCCATTTTCATATATTCCTTATCTGAATTTCACTCAATCTACCTAATTGGTTCCTCTCTCCACCTAAGGCTTAAGAGAGTGAGCATGCTTTTTCAAGTACAAGTTCATTAGCTACATGTGGAAGATGAGTTCTGCCCTTTTCACATTATGCCTTCCTTTCCAACTAAATTAATGCAGAGCGTGTTGCTCACACAAAAAATTTCCTCTTGTACTCATGTATCTTAGACTTTTCTTTAAATGATCAGGTACGCCAAAAACTAAAGCTCCGTCCTTTTTTAACTTTCCTTTTCATTTCACTGGGTTCCCCCTCAGCTTCCTTACTTGTACTAAACTCTCTGCTTACCTACTTAGTTTCCTAGGACTGCCAAAATAAAGTGTGATAAACTGGGTGGTTTAAACAGTCAAAATTTGCTGAGGTCCAAAATGAAGGCATTGGCAGAGTTTGTTCATGTGAGGGCAGAGGCGGAAGCCCATTCCATGCATTGCTCTTGGCTTTTGGTGGGTTGCTACATTACTAGTCATCTTTCTGTTGCTGTGAAAAAACACCTGACATACACAGTGCAAAGGAGAAAAAAGGTGACTTAGGCTCACTGTTTCATCGCTTTCAGTCCATGTTTGGCTGTCTTCAAGGCAGAAACACGTGCAAAAATATGGTGGAGAAAAGCTGCTCCCTCCGTGGAAGCCAGGAAGCAAAGTGAGAGCAAGAGAATTAGAGAGGAAGGAGCAGGGAACAGATACAGTCCCTGATTCATGGCTCCCTGACACTGAAGTGTGCTCTACTACTCTCCTAGATGTCTCTCTGGCCACACAAGTTGACAATCAAGATGCACTATCATGATTGCTGATGATCTTTGGCATTCCTAAGCTTATAGTAGCATCACATCAAACTTCATCTTTACATGGTATAATCCCTCTGTGTCATCTGTGTTCAGATTTTCTTTTTTTATAAAGATAATAATCGTAGTGGATTAGGAGCAAGCCCTACTCCCTCATGAATGAACTTATCTTAGGTGAAATTACAGAGATAAAGACAAAACAATTTACGTGATATTTATATTTAGAGTTTAGAAAGATGAAGTATCGGGAAGTGAGACAAGATGAAAGTAATAGGGGAATAGTAAAACACTGTGTCAAAGAAATAAAGAAAAAATTTTAAAGGAGGAATAAGTTAAGAATGATGCTGCAGAGCTACAAAAATGATAGAGCACTATTTCTTTTCATCTGCTTAATAAGATCATTAGTACATCAAAAGTTTTAAATTTTGTGAAAGTATTCCTTATCAAGTTTTTCACTTTTGTGATGCTTTGGTTTCAAGTTCAAGAACTTTTGCCAGCATGAACATCTTGAAGAGATTTGCTTATGTATTTATTTCTAAGAGTCTTATGGTTTTGCAATTAAAATTTAAATTTCTGATCCATTTCGAATTAAATTTGTTTTAGTTTTTTAGTGAGTTTTTTTTGGGTTTTTTTTTTTTTTGGTTTTTTGTTTGTTTGTTTGTGTTTTGTTTTGTTTTGTTTTTTTGATACTGGGAACTGAACTCACGACCTTAGACTTGCTAGGCAAGCACTTATGCCACTGACCTATGCTCCCAGCCCCTTGAACTAAATTCGTGAGACTTGCTTTAGGTTTTTATTTTGTCTTGATTTGTTTTCTCCTGTGGATCTCCACATTTGTTGAAAGCATTGCCTCTCTTTTACATTGTTTTTGTACATTCCTCAAAATTTAAGGGATTTATTTTTGTGAAAATATTCCTAGGTTTTCTCTAGTATTCTAGTAATCCATGTATCTGCCCTTCTACCAACATTTGATTACTGCAGCTTTATTGTATGAGGTATGTGATCACAACATATGGTGTATATTTAATATTTAATTAGTAAAAGACATACTGTTGTTAATCTGCATCAAAAGACCACCTACGCGCGCGCGCACACACACACACACACACACACACACACACACACACACACACTTCCCATCATTCGGCCACTTCCTGAAGCAGTACTCGATGTCCTCTTTCATGAGTGCCTTTAGTTGCACTGTCATGGTTGCCTCAATGTCCTGAATCAATTCAGTGAGTTCACCTTTCATGATTATTTTGACTGTGGAGAAGAACCAGGATTTGCATGGTGCCAGAAATTGCTGTAAACATTTTTGCATCCTTACCTTTCTCCTGATCTTAGGGGTACAGCATTTAGTCTTGCACCATGAAGTATGAAGGTAGCTAGCCCAGATATTTTATTGTAAATTCCTTTTACTAATTGGAAAAGCTATATATTCCTATTTTTGAGGGTTCTTATGCTAAATAGATATAGGATAAGTTCCATAACTGGAAACATATACCAGCACATTAGGTCCTTTTCAGTTTTACACTTTCAAAAATGCTTATGAAAAAAATGCAAAAGCAAAGACAAGGCTCAAGGAAGATGACTAAATTCAAGCAATAGGAATATTATAAGCATTGAGATTTGGGAAAAATACTGAGAAGTGAAAAAAAGAATTTTATTTGAATTTGTTTATTAAATTATACATTCATTTAACATTTTATCTGTCAGATATCACTTTATTTAGAAAATGAATTACATGCATTTCCAATTACAATGGGTAGATTTGGTGTGGGGGTAATTTTGGTTTTGTTAAATGAAATATTTAACAAGTTCCTTCCCACTGGAGATAAGAATGTGGCCCTATTCCAGGTCTTAAGTTCTTCATACATACTGTGACTTCTGTGATCTGAGAGAGGGAATAGAAACATGTATAGTAAAATTAGCAACTTCCTATAATAAAACAATGACCAAAGCAAGTATATCTTTTATAGCAGAGAACTATCAAATATTTTAGGTGCCAAGACAATGTGAATTTTACCTCTACATGCATCACTAAATACATATCTCCATCTCTAGTTCCTCAGCATGTGAAAGAATGCATGGCAAATGATGGGCTTTTGATGAATGTTTATGAAATAAATAAAACAATCAACTAATGGAAAACTAAATATAAGATAACCTGGATAGAGATAATTTAATATGAATCTAGAAATTACATTTCAATTCTATTACACTAGGATAGATAATAATTAAACCATAGGAGCATATTTGTATCTATTATGTGAATGTCTAAAAAGGAATTTTTTTAAAAGAATGACTAGTCTTTAACATATACAAAGGTATACAATTCATTTTGCCCACTACTAGCTACCTTTCTAGGACTTAGAACAGTACTGGTATGCAATAAGTATCCAAAAAAATATTCAAAAAAAGAATGATTGAGGCAGATACATATATAATTCCATGAAAATATTTTAGCAACATATTTTTAAACATGAAAACAGCTTTCTTAACAGGAAATTAAGAGGAAAACCTGTGGTTGAGGGTATGTTATCACATTTTTGTCTATATACTTTCACACTGGTTGAAGTTTTGAAACCAAGAACACAACTGCAAATGGTTTATCAATTTTAGAACCTGTAGTTTAAAAAATTTTCCAGGTTTTGTCTTGTGTAACTGTTTTCTAATCCAACTAAATCCCCAAAACTAATTTGAAAATGTAGAATAACCACGATTCTCTGTTGATCTGTTTTTCAGTGTTTCTTACCTTTATTTCTACAAAGCAATCCTTTAAAAATGGCACATTTTTATCTGCATCTAGACTTGGTTTATTTACCTACTAACTCAATCATTCAGTAAGTACTTGCTATGATCAAAAATGTGCTAATGTCTTGGAAGGATGCACAATAAATTAGAGTTCTAACATGTAAATAGCTTGGGAGTCATTATTCCCATCCTTACATGAAGCAAGATAACTAAAAACAAAAGATTAATGACTTTTCTAGAACAGGTCCATCAAAAAATTGATATCATAGGGCAAACTGTCACACTGAAATCTGGAAATGTGAGTAAATACAGACAATCACAGCCACAATTGTTTTACCTGGAGTTGGAGCCTCTGAAACCAGGAACTGCTTGGAATGTTTAACTGATGGTTTTGTCAAATGGCTAAAAACAGAATACAGATTTTTAAGAAAATGAGTAACTTCCAGAACTGTAGTTTTGGGGGTATTCCTATGGGGGTCAATTATAGTCACAATAGAATATAACTAACAGAGCTTCAAGATTATTAATAAAAAGATCTTATGCAAACCTAAAGAAACAGCAGAGCAAAACACAGGATACTATAAACCTTTGAAGCTTCTAATACCTATAGCTACAGCAGATATGAAGCACAGTTTAAGTGCTGTCTGATTAAAATCAACCCTCACTATAAAGGCTTATTTGCCCCAGTTCCTAATATGTTACTCAATATTCTGGCTGCCTTTTAGCAAAACATTTACCCAGAATATTACAAGGCAAATAAAATACACAGTCTGAGGAGACAAAGCAACCATTACAAGATGCAAATATCATGCAGATTTTGGAAATATCAGACAGAGGATTTAACATATGTATGAATAAAATGTGAAGAGCTGTAATGGAAAAAAGAAACTGGTATGCCAGCAGAGAAATTAAAACTCCTAGTAAGGCCTAAAAAGTGAAAGAGCAAAAAACACTGCAATAGAATAGGTCACAAACATGGATTATTATAAAGAAAAGAAGAGCACCAGAGAAGAAATGAACATAGAATACAAGCTTTTCTTTTTCTCAATTATGTTTTCATATAGTATAAAATACTTGATTGAAATAAGGCACAAAAATAAAACAAATGGGGCTAGGGATTTAGCTCAGTGGCACAGCGCCTGCCCGGCAAGCGCAAGATCATGAGTTTAATCCCTGGTACCAGAAAAAAAACAAAACAGAACAAAGCAACAACAACAAAAAGCAAAAAAACAGATGAAGTAAAGAAAAGAAAATAAGTTCATGAAATAGAAAACAGTTGTGACAGATATTAATCTGGATATATAAATAATTATTTTATATGTGAATGGCCTAAATACCTCAACTAAAGACAAAGGTTGACATAGTGAGTATAAAATCTAGCCCCAAACCAAGGATGGGAAGATATTGTAATCTCAGCATTCTGGGGGGCTGATACAGGAAAATCAAAAGTTTGAGTCCAAACTGGTCAACTTAGTGACTTAGGGAGACCTTATCTCTAAATTTAAAATGCTTTTTATTTTTTTATTTTTATTTTTTCCAGTACCAGGAATTGAACTCACAACCTTGTGCTTGCCAGGCAGGCATTGTGACACTGAGCTAAATCTCCAGCCCCTAAAATGCTCTTTAAAAAGGGTTGGGGATGTAGTTCAGAGTAAGAGACCTGGGTCACTCCTTAGTACCCCATCCCAAGGAAAACAGAAAACAAACAAAATATCAACCAACCAGACAAAAGAAAATCTATCCCTAATCATATGTACGAAACCTACTTTAAATATAAAAACACAAGTAGGCTGTTCAACATATAAAACAAGATGAAAAGATGTAAGAAATTAGGAATAGTTTATTAATTTCAGATAAAACCAGACCTCCAGTGTAATCATCAGAGGCATGATATACGATAAAAAGTTCAATTCTAGAAGAAGACGTAACAGTCCTTAATGTGTATGTGCCTATATATTAAAACATATAAGAAAAAAGCAATAGAGGTAAAAGGAGAAAAAAGACAAATCCAAACTTACCACTGGAGAGTCAGCATCTCTTCTACAGTAATTGATAGATCAAGCAGACAGAAAATCAGTGAAGATAGACTCGACCCAAACAGCACTATCAATCAACCTGACCTAACTGGGATGTGTAGAATTCCCCATTCAACAACAGCAAAATACACATTCCTCTTAAATTTGCCATGAAAATTCACCAAGTAGACCACATTCTAGGCCCCCAAGTGCACGTTAACATACATAAAATAATAAAATTTATACAAAATGTGCTCTCAGACCTTAATTCAAAGTACACAGAAATCAATAAGGGGAAGCTAACTCCAAATAGTCAGAGATTAAAAAGAAAACATCTAAATGACACACATAGCAAAATAGAAACCTCAAAAGAAAATTTTAAAATACCGTGAATGAAATTAGACTGAAACTTATCAAAATGCATAGGACACCAAACTCAAGTCAAAATGGTTCACAGATCTCAATATTAAACCAGAAGCACTAAATCTATTGGAAGAGAAAGTAGGTAAAAACCTTGAAGACATAGGGGTAGGCTGAGTTCATGAACAAAAACCAAATTGCACATGAAACACTTGAAAGAATCAACAACTGGGATCTCATCCTACTGAAAAGTTTCTGCACATCTAAAGAAATCACCAGCAGAGTCAAAAGAAAACCCACAAACTTGGAAAAAATTTTAGCTGATTGTCCATCAGACAAAGGGCTTCTATTTAGAACATATAAAGAATTAAAAAAATATCAGCCCCCCCAAATTCAAAGACCCAATCCCAAAATGGGCAGCGGAGATGAATACACACTTCTCAGACAAGGAAATACAAATGGCAAATAAATACATGAGAAAATGTTCAGCATCATTAGTCATTCAAGAAATGCAAATTAAAACAACACTGAGATTCCACCTTACCCCAGGAAGAATAGCTAGCATTATGAAATCAACCAACAAATGCTGGCGAGGCTGTGGAGAAATAGGAACCCTTCTCCACTGCTGGTGGGAATGCAGACTGGTGAAACCACTGTGGAAATCAGTTTGGAGAGTCCTCAGAAAACTAGGTCTAGAGGTCCCATTCAACCCAGCTATCCCCCTGCTGGGTATTTTCCCAGAAGATCTAAAAACATCATATCACAGCCATATATGTGCACCTATGTTCATAGCAGCACAATTTGTAATTGCTAAATTGTGGAAGCAACCCAAAAGTCCATCCACCGAGGATTGGGTAAGAAAATTGTGGTACTTTTAGATAATGGAATGTTACTCAGCTATAAAGAAAGATCAACTCGATGCCTTTATAGGTAAATGGTCACAACTAGAGACCATACTCATAAGTGAAATAAATCAGACCTGCATGTGCAAGCACCACATTGTTTCACTAGTGCAAAACCTGAAAGAGTTAATTTAAACTAGGAGGTATGACAGACATTGTGATATGATAGGAAAACACTCAAGGGTAAAGGGCAACTGGGATGGGGGAAAAGAGGAGGGAAAGAAGGAGAAATGGTGTATGTGTGTATATACAGGATAGTTAACATAGTTGTTCTACTGTCTTTTATTTTTTTGCTGAAAGAAACTGTCAATGAGTCCTTGATTGATCAGTATTGCATGTCTCTATCTGTTTTCATGAGAAACCAGTTTGAAGATATCAATGTGTAATACAGCAAGCATTGTTAATTTCCTACCACTGTGTTTGTAACCCTGTATTGTCTGTATTGTTCTTTTGCTATTTTGTAAAAGGTTGTCTGTCTGTTAATGTTTTCCTCCTTTTATTTTTAAAATTAAAAAAAATGCATAGGATACATATTGAAAGATTTGTTACACTGATTCAGTGTTTGGAAAGATCACAAATGAATAGCCTAAGTTTGTATCTTAAAAAGAAGAAAGAGGAGGTGGCGGAGGAGGTGGAGGAGGAGAAACTTATGCCCAAAACAAAAGCAATCAGAAGAAAAGAGATAATAAAACTTAGAGCCTAAATCAGTGAAAGTGAAAATAGGGAAACAATAGATAAAATCAATTAAATAAAAAGTAATTCTTTGAAAGTATCATTAAATTGAGTTAGGCTAACAAAAAAACCTAGAGAGGAAAAAAATAAAAAATTATTGCTACCAGAAAGAAAAGAGAAATTATCACTCTTGATCTCATGGACATTAAAATGATTATACCGGAACACTTGGAGCAACTCTTTAACCACCTCTTTGATAACTTTGATATAATGGATCAATTTCTGTATAAATACAAACTACAAAAATTCAAAAAGGGAAAAATAGATACTTCAAATAAGCCTACACCTATTAACAAGTTGAATCAATAAAAAATAACCTTCCTAAACATAAATCACTAGGCTTATATCGCATCATGGATAGATTCTACAAAATATTTAAAGATAGAATATTAATTCTATACAATATATTTCAGAAACTACAGCTGATGAAATATATACTTCCTATTTTATTCTATAATGCCAGTGTTACCATAATATTGAAGCCAGATAAAGACAAAACAAGAACAATTATAGGCCAATATGCATGCAGAAACCTCAAAAACTATTAGCAAATCAAATTATATACTATATAAAAATAATTATATTTTACCACTAAGAAGGGTTAACTATAGGTATGCAATGTTGGTTCTGTATTTGAAAATTGTAAAATAAAATTACATTGAAAAGTATATAATCTGTACACTAAATGTATATATTAAGTATGTATCAGTACCCTAACAATAAAAACCACAAGACCTGATAAGTTGGTAAAGAAAAAGAATTTGACAAACTATATAACCTATTCATTATAAAATCTTTCAAAAAACCTGGAATAGAGAGAAACTTGATAAAGAACTCATACTACTTAGTTGAAG
>NW_004955427.1:15534162-15538760 GCF_000276665.1 Chinchilla lanigera | reverse complement strand
AAGATTTGTAAATAAGGGTTGAAGAGGGGGAAGGAAATGAGAAAAAAAGAAAATATGTATCACGTACAGGTGCAAATTCTCTGATGAATGTGATCATTATGCATACCTAAATTATACCAATAAACAATTTTTCAAAAATCTACCAAAATCCTACTGGTAATATACTGAAAGAGGAAAACTGAGTTTTCCTCTTAGCTTAAGAAAACTGAGTTTCCTCTTAGCTTAAGAAAACTGAGTTTCCTCTTAGCTTAGTTTAGGAAAAGTAGGTTTTTCCTCTGATTGGGAAAAGATAAGGTTGTTCCTTTTTACCAGTCCTATTCAGAATCATACTGGAAGTTCTATTCAACCCAAGAAGACAAGAAAATGGGACACGTGGATAATACACCTCATGTTGAATGAAATAAACTAGACACACAAGCCTAAATTCTGTATGGTAGCTCTCATTTAAGTGAGGGAACGTGCAAAGAGAATAATAAAGGATGACCAGAAGGGGAAAATGGGATGGGTCTCTTGCAATAAAGAAGGGGTCCAGGGGAACAAGGGTGAGGGGTGAAGAGGAGGGGAAGGGGAAATAAGGATACAGATGTGCCATGTACAGGGACATAATAACCACAATTAATGTAAACGTTATGTGCCGTAGCATGAGCTAAGATTCATAATATCAGCAAGAATGAAAAATGGGATGTAGGAACTGGAAAAAGCAGGGGGGAGGATACCAGAAGTGTATTAAATGAAAGAAACAATATGTACATGTAACCACTCTCCAAGTTGATTGTAAACTGTATGTACTGCAAACATGTACTAATAAAATTTTAAAAGGAGCTATACAAATTTGGGATAATGAAATAAAAATGTTCTCAGATGACACAGTTGTCTATGAAGGAAATCACAAAGAACTGAGAAACATAAAAGCCTGGAACTAAAAATAAGGCCTTAAGGTACAAATTTAATAACCAAAAGTCAATTTTTTCTATGTACCATAAATGGGCATTTGTAAGTTAGAAATTAACAACATATCACAATCTAAAATACCTAGAAAAGTTAAAAATTTTTAAGGTATAAATCTCTTTAGAAATCTGTATATGATCTATTAATTAGAAACTATAGAATTTTGGTGAAAGAAATCAAAGGAGAACTAACGTATATGGAGAATTACTCCATGTTGATATGGAGAATTACTCCATGTTGATAGGCTGAAAGGCTCAGTATTGTTAAGATGTCAATTCTTCCTGACCCATTTATACATTAAATGAAATTCAAATTAAATTTTCAGCAAGCTATCTTATCAATATGAACAAACTGATTTTTATACTTATATGAAGTCTTAACCCATTTTGTTCCTACATGCCCAAAGTTAGGTGATTTATGAAGAAACAGAATTTTTCCCTCACAGTTTGGAGGCTGGGAAACGCAGGATCAAGATGCCAGCAAGCGGTGAGGGCTACTGTGTGCATCATGACATGGCAGAAGGAATGAGGGCGAAGGTATTGGAGACCAAACCCACTCCCGAGAGCCCTTTCTGAGGAGCTGTCAGTCTGTGTGTGAGGGCAGCACCCTTAAGATCTGAACACCTCCTGTTAGATCATCCTTCTCAATATTGTTGTATGGGGGATAAGTTTCTGATATATGAATGTTGGGAAACACAGCAAATGGAAAAATGCAAAAGACCCCAAATAGCCATACGATTGAACAGCACAGTTGGGAACTGACCCTGCCCAGCTTCAATATATAATATAAGGCTGTAGAGGTAGAGATGGTGTGGTGGTGTTGGAAGAATAAAGGCACGGATCAATGAACAGAAGAGAGCGTCCACAAATACAGAACACCCCACCCCCGACGCACGCACAGGTGGTTAACTGAACTTTGACAACGACAGGAAAAAGTGCAGTCTGCTCAGTAAATGATGCTAAATAATTGAATGGCTATTTCCATAAACATGAGTCTAAACTAGTACTTCTGAAACATTACATTTTCAGAAAAATTCACCAAAGATGGAACATATACTTAAATGTAAAACAGCTAACTGCAAAACGTCTAGCAGAACAACAATTGAAAATCGAGGAGATTTTGAGATTAGGAGTGATTTTGTTAGAGACAGTATTAAAAACTTCTAAAGAAAAAAAGGGGATTTTATTGAAATTGAAAACTTTTGCTCTATAAAAGATGCTATTAAGAGAATGAACAGACAAGTTACATGAGGAAATGTTCATAAAACACACATCTGATATAGATCTTTAAAATATAAATATGAATACTCAAATATAAGAAAAAAAGGCTCAATTAAAAAAGAATAAAGGAGATTGGCATAATGGCCCACACCTGCAAACTCAGCACTCTGGGAGCCTGAGGGAGGAGGATCATGAATGCGAGCCCAGCCTGGGCAATTTGGTGACTCAGCGAGACTGTGGCTCAAGATAAAAAACAAAAAAGGGCTGAGGATGTAGCTCAGTACAGAGGCCCTGGGTTAATCCCAGTACCAAGGGAAAAAACTTGGCTAAGGAATCACAACAACAACTTCACCATATATTACCTAATACAGACATCTATCAAAACGTCCATTATGCTATCTTAGTGAAATATATGATTTTCTATGTTTCAGCAAAAAGAAAATTAATTTAAAATATAAATAAAGATAAAATCTTTAAAAATGAAGTGGAGTCTACAAGACTAAAAGCAAAAGGAATTATACATGACACACTCTACTCATGGGAATATGGATTAAAAATTCTAAAAATATCATATATACATGCAGGTGATGATTGGTGGGAACCAGGTTTCTTATTGTTGAAGCATGAGTTTACAAATAAAGAGAAAGAAATGAGAATGATTCATGAAGTCAAGGATCAGAATTGGAGACATAGACACAAACTCATATTTATTTTGACATGAGATGGTTACATGTAGAAAAATATAGAGATATGTGTATATACCTGGGTTAAGATGTATACACAGATTTCTTTGCTATATCACCTGATAAGTTTTCTAGAAGCACTAACCTCTCACTAACAATAAGCACATCTACAACTCAGATCCTGAATTCTAATATTCTAGGATAAACAAGAGTTCCTTGGAGAAATGGTAGAAAATACACAAAATGGACCTGGAGCATCTTATACTATTATGAGGTTAAAAAGAAGGCTAAAAAGCTAAACCAACCAACCAACCAAAAAAATATATCCTATATTAATGGGGCTGTGTCAAAACACCAGAGCCAACTGAAAAGTTTCCACCGGCTAAAGCTGGAACAATTGAAATAATAAGATAAAGCAGTAACGTTGCACTATGATACAATATATAAAATAAATCTCATAACAATACACATATATAAACAAATTACTGAATGAATTACAGCATGGAGGAAAAGAAATAAATCTTTTCTGCAGAAAAAAAATGTCAAATAATTTATAGTGCTACCCTGCCTTAAGGAGGAGAATCATAAGTTCCACTTTCTAAGTGTGGGCTACACTTAGTGATTTTCTACTGAATAGGATAGTATGGAAAGGAAGGCAGAGAATAACTTGACAATAGAAAAACAATAACTCAGGTGAGTAAGGTCAATAACAATGATAAAACATATTGGTACTATGCATTTTTCATATGATGTGATAAAAATGATACTACATCTTTGATTTTCCTGCTGAAGACCCATAATCCCAGAGTATCAGTCAGGAAAATATCAGACTAATTCCAGTAAAGGAGAATCCTACAAAACACTTACCCAGTTCTCAAAACTGTCAAGGTCATCAAAAACAAGGAAAGTTTGAGAAACTGTCACAGCCAACAGGAACTTGAAGAGACGTGGAAACTGGTGTGAGGTTAGGGGTGAGACCATGAAATAGCAAAAGATATTTGGTAAAAACTAAAGAAAAGTGACTAAGCCACGGATTTTAGAAAAAAATCAAGTAATATGTCAATATTGATTCATTGATAGTGGCAAATGAACCCTACAATAATGTAAAATGTTCATAGGGAACCTGAATATAGAGTATGTAGAAACTCTATACTATCCTCCTAATTTCTCTGTGTTCCTAAAACTATTCTTAACATTAATGTTTATTTTAAAAAGCTGATTGGAGTTTAAGTCTGTTACAACATGGTTAGTATATAATGACGACACATTTTTCTTAATTGAAACATTTTCAGAGAGGGCAGCGGAGCAAACCTAGATGTTGCTAAAGATATTTAAGAGCATTAGAAAAGTTTCATTAGACAAAAAACAAGAGAAAACAGTTCTATATATGGAGAGTAGAAAATAATACAAAAGACCTGAAAAGAGAAAGGAGCAATGATTAATTTTAGGTATGAACTGAACTGGACAAAGGAATCCCTGGAGAGCTGGTAAAGCAGTCTTTCCGAGTGTGCATGTGGAGGCGTTTCCAGACGATGTTGTTGTGAGTCGGTGGACTGACGGAAATATGTCCTCAGTGTGGCCAACATTCAGCTGGCGGGGAGCCCAGATAGAACAAAAAAGCCAAGGAGAGGTGCGTTTTCATTCTCGTTCTCCCATGCATCTTCCCTTCTCCTCTTCTCTTCTCTTCTCTTCTCTTCTCTTCTCTTCTCTTCTCTTCTCTTCTCTTCTCTTCTCTTCTCTTCTCTTC
>NW_004955427.1:15529443-15534062 GCF_000276665.1 Chinchilla lanigera | reverse complement strand
TCCCCTCCCCTCTCCTCTCTTCTCCTCTCCTCTCCTCCCCTCTCCCTTCCCCTCTTCTCCTTTCCCTCTCCCTCTCTGCCTATCACCCCATACCCCTCTTCTCTCTACCCCACACCCCCAGAACTCAAATCTCCCTGGACTTTGGACTCTGGAACTTATACTAGAGTTTTCCCAGGTTCTCAGGACTTTGACCTTGGACTGAGAATTACACCATTGCCTTCTCTGTTCTGAGATATTCAAATTTGGATTGATCCATGCTACTGGCATCTCAGGCACTCCATGTTGCAGATGTCCAGTTGTGGGAATTCTTAGCCTTCATAATCACATGAGCCAATTTCCCTAATAATCCCCTCTTACATATCAATATCTAGAATTAGCCTATTATTTTGCCTTTCTAGAGAACTAATGCAGAGCAGAAAGGAAGCTATTCCAAATGGAATAAAACACAAAAATTGGTCTGGGAATCAGTTTGGCTAATGCATAGAGTTATATGCTAAAGGAAACAGAAATAGACTTGAACTGAACTGAACTGAACTGCACAAATTTTGTGTGCCTAATTTAGAAGTTTGTTATTTTATCAAGAACTATTATAGTTTTCATCAATCCTGTTCAAGACCAACAGTTTAAATAAAGAATTTCATTTTCACTAGAGATAGATTATTAAGCAGAGTTATTCCTTAGATCAGGTAAATGAAATATGTAGTGTGATTGAAAAATATGGTGAATATTTAAATTTTAAATATGTTTTGTGCTAAAAGACATAATGCCATTAATCTTCCCTCAAAATACTTACCTGAGCTTCAAACACACTTATGCTGTTGTTCTGTACGCTTTTTGAAGCAGTTCTAGAAGTCCTCTTTCAAGAATATTTTTAATTGCTTTGTAAAACTAAAGATTATTATCATTATAATAAAATAATGACCTTTATTAGGGCTTATACCTGACATTTATTAAGGCATTTCTTAATGTTCTATAATTGTATTCATTATTCTGTAGTATGTCCTTCCATATATGAATATAAATAACCTTCATTGCTGCCTCAATGTCCAGAATCAGTTCAAAAGATTTACCTTTCCTGGTCATTGTGACTTTGGAGGAAAGACAGAAGTCCCACAGTATCAGACCCAGTGAATGAAGTAGATGAGGATACACCTTAATGTTTGTAGGAGCCTACCTTTCTACTGGATGGTATACATGGCAGCAGCATTCGCTGTATTTTATCACAACTTGTAAAGACACTCACGAAAGAGGACTTCCAGAATTGTTTCAGAAAGAGGCAAGAACGATGAGTAAGTGTGTTCTACATGAGGAGGAATGTTTTGAGGGGGATTAATGGTAGTGTGTCTTTTACTATAATAATTTTTTATTTAGGGGCTGGGGATTTAGCTCAGCGGCAAAGCACCTGCCTGGCAAGCGCAAGGTCATGAGTTCTGTTCCCAGTACCGGAGAAAAACCAAAACCAAAAAAAAAAAAAAAAAGAAAAACACTATTATTCTTTATCAGCCTTTGTATTTTAGTGTAGGTTACAGAGAATTTTCCACCTTAAAATTTACCAAGAAAAATTGTTCTTTAAGGTTTAGAAATGAAAATTAAATTTTGCGAGCTAAATTTAAATGACTATATGTTTAGTTATGAATATTCCCTGTTGTCATCTCTATTCTGTTGCAAGAATATAATGCCTTTTTAATGAAAGATCAAGGTATTATCTTGCTTTCTCTTACTGCAAAAAATACCCTCCAGATGAAAAGCAAATAACTTTCAACTGTTTGCTAAAAAAAAAAAAGGAAACCTTAAAACAGGACTTTGAGAATGCCATATGATTAAAGCTCAGATTTGGACTCTTTAAAGCTGAGCTTTAAACCTTTCTCCACCATCTGCTACCTACGTGACCTGCAGTGAGTCACCTCGCCTATTTGAATACCTTTTTTCTCTCCTATAAATTGGGAAAATTGTTCATTTTGCAGCAAACTTATGAAATTGAAATGAGAAAATGTGTTTCAGTGCATCTCCACTTCTGTTGCATAGTAAGCCCTAATAAATGTCAGGTATTTTATTATAATGATAATAAACAAGGCATTTCCTTAGTGTTCTATAATTGTATCCATTATTCTGCAGTATGCCCTTCCATATATGAATATAAGTAACCTTCTTGTAAAAGGCATTAGTTAAGACACCTCCACATTTTATAAGCCTCACTTGGGAAGGCTCTCAACTTACAAAGTTCTTAACTAGGATCCGTGGATATCTCCCTTGGTCACTATGGTAAATAAAGACACTTAACACTATCAATCCCCGTTTCCCTGAAACTAAGATGCTACTAATGCTGCTTTTAGGATATTGTGTAAAATGAAATTAATTAAGGAAAGTTTAAATGTATTGATTCCACAAATATAGTGTGATAATTCAAATCCAAACTTATTTTACAAATGTGACTCAGAGGGGCTGGGGATTTAGCTCAGAGGCAAAGCGCCTGCCTGGCAAGCACAAGGTCTTGAGTTCAATTCCTGGTACTGGAAAAAAAACAAAAACAAAAACAAAAACAAACCAAAAAAAAAATGAGACTCAGAAATAATAGAACTATAAGTGGTGTGAATGAAACAAAATATCATACCTGGTGATTCCCACAGTCTTTGCCATTTTCAGTGAAAGACTGGGTTTTAAAAACCTGTGAACAATACAAGTAAATAAAAGGAAGAGTGTTTGTACCTGGAACCAGTGGCTTATCTAAGACCTTTAGTCCCCAGCTATAGATTTTGGGATCATTTTAAATCCGATTTTACTTCTTAAATAATTAGAAAACTCTTCACTATGTGGTGTAAAGGCAAAGTCTGAGTGAGCACTACAGGAATTGCTAGTTGCAAGATTACTAACACTCAGTTAAACTATAATTCATGAGGGCATGCTTATGTGGGTGATTACTCCAGAATGTAAACATAGAGGAAGTTTAGATACACAGAAAAATTTCTATGCTAACTAAAAGAGAAAGAGGAGAACAAGAAAAGAGAGAGAAAAAAGAACACATAAGAGAATTATCTTTGAAGAGGTAATTAAAGAGGTACAGTGCAAAAAGAGTCTGAAACAGAAATCTTGATAGTGTCTGAGAGCATGATCACATATGTGTTGTGCTTGCAACATAAAATACTAGAGAGGAAAAAAAAAAAGACAGCAAGAAAAGACACACCATGCCTGAAGGGAGACTGAATTTTTAAAATTGAAGCAATAAATTATATGTAGGCTCTCCCCATAGACCTGTAAGAGGAAACTGAAAGCATTTCCTTCTATTTATTTTATAAGTGCAATAAACTTTATCAGCTTTTAGTATTGGGAACTTGTGCAATATTTATAGGCTGCTTATTTTCAATGTTATTCAGGAGATAGTATCAAGAGGCTAATGAAAAAGAAAATTGGGGTAGGGTTAGGGGTCGTTCTCCTTCCTGTCCAACAATCAGGATTTATCATAAAGATTTATCCTTTTGGGTCTTGGCCCATTCACCACAGCCAACAGGAGGAGTCCTCTGGAGCCTGTTACACATTTGGTTTGACCACAAGCACATTGCTTCCTGTCTCTGTGGGAGGTTATTACTGACATATTTCTGGCACTAGTGCAGCAACAACTATCTTCTAGGCCTTCAGTAAAAGACTGATAGAGAAAAGAATGAGCAGAGGAAAGAATCGACATAGCTCCGTGGCACACATAGCCCGATCAATAAGAAGGATTTGTTGCAAAACCACCATCCAACAAAATCCTTCAGCTACTTGTCAGTGGCACCAGTGACTGGTACTCTGGATCTTATGAGCAGGCAAGGTGTAGACCTCAGTGTGGTAAAGCTCCGTTATTCAGGATTTAAATGTCTCTGTAAGGGGCATATTTCAAATTATGAATCAAGGACCATAAGCATAAAATTTAGACCTTCTCAACCACTGCAAAATTCTTTCCAGTGTCCCTATATATTTGCCATGTCAAAAATGTTCTTATCAGCTAACAAGTATTATGGAGTTCTTGGAAATTTCCCAAACCTTCCAGTAGTGACTGCTCCCACTCTTGAATCATTCTGGAAGTTTGTACAGACTGATCAGCTATTTTCACCTTTTCCTTCCTTGGCACCATCTTGCTTTGTTCCTCCACACAGTGAAATTGCTTCTAATTTTTTTTGTGTGCTGTTTTGATTGTTTTTTTAACTTTAAGGTGAAAAGAACAGAAACAAAATAACAAAGACAAAAACAAAACAACACAAAAAAAACAAGAAAAATGATACAGAATTCCAAAAGGAGGATAGGATATTAGTAGTACAATTGTCTTAGCTATGTGTGTTTGTGTATATTTTTTTCTTTTTTCATTTTCTTCTTTTTTTTCTTTTCTCCCTTCATACATCCCTGTGGTTCTTTTCTTTTGAGCAGTTCCTTTCCCTTTCACAATATCTATAGTACCTTTCAGATTTTATTTATTCTTTCAGATTCTTACATTAGGGAGACAATATGATGTTTACACATGTGGTTCTGATTTATTTCACTTATGAGTATGGTCTCAAGTTGCATCCATTTACCTATAAAAGCCTCTAGTTTCTTTCTTAACAGCTGAGCAACACGCCATTGTCTAAAATACCACATCTTTTTTATCT
>NW_004955427.1:15509516-15528856 GCF_000276665.1 Chinchilla lanigera | reverse complement strand
TTTTTTTCCGGTACCGGGAACAGAACTCACGACCTTGTGCTTGCCAGGCAGGCGTTTTGCCGCTGAGCTAAATCCCCAGCCCCTCTGTTAGTGATTTCTTTTGATGTGCAAAATCTTTTCAACAAGATGACATCCCAGTTAGTAATTCTTTGAAATATTTCCTGTGCAGTTTGGTTTTTGTTCATGAACTCTGCCTATGCTATGTCTTCAAGATTTCTACTGACTTTCTCTTTTGTCAAAGATAAGGTGACTCAGTATGTTTGTGACTGTGGCTGCTTCTTCTATTCTGTTCTATTGATCTTCAGGTCTGTTTTTTTGCCAGTACCATCTTGATTTCATCAAAGCTTTGTGGTATAATTTCAAGTCAGGGATTGTGATGCCTCCTGTCTTGCCTTTGTTGCCCAGGATTGCTTTTGTATTCTAGGTCTCTTGTGGTTCCAGATGAATTTTAGGAATGTTTTCTCTAGATCTATGGGGTATACTAATGGTAATTTGATTGGGATTGCATTGAATCTGTATAACAGTTTGGGGATTGTGGCTATTTTCACAATGTTGGTTCTTCCTATCCATAAGCAAGCGATATCTTTCCATTTTCTGAAATCCTATTTAATTTTTTTTTTCAGAGTACTGTGATTTTCACTGTATAGATCTTTTACTGCCTCTATTAGATGGATTCCTCAGTATTTCAGTTTTTTGGATGCTATTGTGAAATGTGTATTTTCCCTAATGCCTCTTTCAGTGTGTTTGTTGTTTGTGTATAGAAATGCTATTCATTCACGAGTGCTAACTTTTCAATTACATCCTTGTCTTGTTCCTGATTTTGAAGTGAAAGCTTTCAGTTTTTGTCCACTTAGTATGATGTTGGTTGTTGGTTTATCATAGATGGCTTTTATCAGATTGAGGAAAATTCCATCTATTCTGACTTTCTGTAGGGTTTTTATCATGAATGTGCATTGGACTTTATCCAAAGCTTTTTCTGCATTTGTTGAGATGATCATGTGATTCTTGTCTTTTGTTCTATTGATATGATCTATTAAATTTTTTTAAAATCCTTTTATTTTAAAGAATAAAATAAAAAAATAACAGTAACAGAGACAATAAGCAAAACACCAAAACAATAAAAATGATACAGGATTTCAAAACAAGATGATAGGGATTAACAATGGTCATTACATTACATATTGCTATCTTCATTGATTTGCATCTATTGAACCATTCCTGTTTTTCTGGGATGAATCTCATTTGGTCATGATGCATAATCTTCTTGATGATTTGTTGCATCCTATTAGCTAGCATTTTATTGAGAATTTTTGCATGTATGTCCATTAGGAATACTGGCCTGTAGTTCTCTTTTTTTGTTGGGTCTTTGTCTGGTTTTCATATCAGGGTAATACTTGCCTCCATGAATGAGTTAGGGAGGATTGCTTCCCTTTCTATTTCAATAATTTGAGAAGAATGGTATTAAATCTTCTCTAAATTTCTTGTAGAATTCAGCTATGAATGCATCAGGACCTGGGATTTTCTTTGTTGGTAAGTTTTTTATTATGTTTTAAATTTTGTAGACTGATATTGGGTTAATCAGAATTTTATATCTACTTGATTCAGCTTTGATAAGTCATATATATCCAAGAATCTGTCCATTTCCTCTGTGTTTTCCATCCTAATGGAGTAAAGATTTTCAAAGTAAGTATTGCTGATCTTCTGAATTTCTACAGGATCTGAAGTGATTTCACCATTTTCATTCCTTATTATATGGATTGGAGTTTTTTCTTTCCTTTTTTTGATAAGGTTGTTAGAGGTTTATCAATTTTATTTATTCTTTTAAAAAACCAACTCTGATCCATTAATTCTTTGTATTGTTTTCTTCATCTCAATTGTGTTAATTTCTGCTCTGATCTTTAAAACTTGCTCCCTTATTTGGGCTTTGGGCTTGAATTGCTTTTCTTTTCCTAGAAGCCTGAGGTGCAGCATAAGGTTCTCTATTTGTGCTCATTCTGTTTTCCTGAGATGAGAATTCACTGCTATAAATTTCCCACTAAGGGCGGTACTGTTTTCATTGCATTCCACAGGTTCTAGTAAGTTATATTTGCATTTTCATTTGATTGTAAATATTGTTTAATTTCTTCTTTAATTTCATCTGTGACCAACTGGTTATTCAGAAGAGTGTTATTTAACTTACATGTGTTTATGCAGTTTTTGTGATTTCTTTTTTTTTTTTTTTTTTCTTGTACCTGTAATTGAACTCATGACCTTGCACTTGCCAGGCAGGCATTGTGCTGCTGAGCTAAATCCCCAGCCCCAGTTTTTGTACTTTCTTTTGTCATTAATTTTCAACTTCCTTGCACTATGGTCTGATAATATGCACAGGAAAATTTTAATTCATTTGCATTTAATTAAGCATGGTCTATGTGGTAGTATATGGTCTGTTTTTACAGAATGTCCCTTTTTAACCTGAGAAGAATGTGTATTCTGTTGTTGTTGGGTGGAACACTCTGTAAAGGTCTACTAAATCCATTTGTTCACAAATTTGGTTTTGTCCTGTTATTTCTTTGCTGATTTTTTTTGCCTAGTTGATCTATCTCTTTGTGGCAATGGGGTGTTAAAGTCCCCCATTACAACTGTGTTATTGTTTATTTGATTTTTCAAATGTGTTAAAATTTGTCTTATATAGTTGGATGCGTCTACATTTGGTGCATATATATTTATGGTTGTTCTCTCCTCCTCTTGCAGTTTTCCCTTTCCAAGTTTATAGTGACCTTCTTTATCTCTTTTGATCATTCTTGGTTTGAAGTTCACACTGTCTGGAACCAGAATAACAACTCCTGCTTTTTATAGGTTTCTGTTAAATGGAGTATTATTTTCCATCCTTTGACTTACAGTCTATGAATTTACCTTTGAGTTAAATGTGTTTCTTGCATACAGCATGTTGTTGGATTTTGTTTCTTGATCCACTCTGCCAGTCTGTTTCTCTTGATTGGTGAATTGAGGCCATTTATATTAATGGTTATTACTGATATGTATTGGCTTATCTTTGTCATGTTATGTTCCTGCTGTTGGTTTCCTACTTTACCCCTGTATTTAATTGTTTGCCCTGCTTGCCCTTATCTTATTTTAGACTGTCTTTCAGTATTCTTTGTAGGGTTGGTTTGGTGGTCATGAATTTATTCTGTTGTTCTTTGTGATGGAAGTATCTTATGTCTCCAACAATTTTAGAGATAGTTCTGCAGGGTACATCAGTCTCGGTTGGAAGTTATTTTCTTTAAGGACATGAAATACTTCACTCCAAGCTCTTTTTGACTTAATATTTTGTGTTGAGAAATTTGCTGTGATTCCCATGGGTTTTCTTTCATAGGTGATCTATTTCTTTTCTCTAACAGCTTTTAATATTTTGTTCTTTTGCTGAATTTCTAGGATTTTGATTATTATGTTTTTCGGTGCAGATTTATTTTGGTTATAGTTAATTGGAGTTCCATATGCCTCACTTACTTGTATATCAGATTTTTTTTCCATGCTTGGGAAATTTTCTGCTATTACTTCTGCAAATGGTCTTTTTATGTCATTCATGTTGCATCCTGTTTTTTCATTCAGTCTTATATTGTTTTTCTTTGCTTTGTTTTGCAGCTGTTGAATTGTTACTTCCTAGTTCCTTGTTATTCTTAAGAGGGCTTTTCTTTTGTGATCTCTAGCTGCAATGCTGTCTTCAAGGTCTGAAAGTCTATCTTCAGTTTCATTCAAGTGGTTTTTCCAGCTTTCAATGGAATTCTTAATTTCCTGGATATCTCTTTGAATCTACTTCATGCATGCTAATTCTTTCTTATATTGTTCATTCAAAGTTTCTATCATTTTTCTGTGCTCCTTTTTTTGGCTGTCTCTTTTTTTGATATACCAAGTAATTCTTTCATTATGGTTGTCATTTCTTTTTTCTTACCTGAGAGATTATTTCTGATCTGATTTCTTCTGTAGCATGATGTAGTTTTTTTTTTTTTTTTACTTCAGTTGCTATCATTTCAGAAATTCACGTGTGTGACTTTTAAGTTCTCCTACATCCATGTGTCCTGGACTTGTCCTGGGTGGGGTAGAAGTCTGAGATTGCATTTTTCTCCCTCATCTTGTGTTTCCCATGCAGGAGTCAGAGCATTAAGGCTTATGAAGGTCCCTGAGTTCCCTGGGGGTTGCACTCATTCCGTGATTGTGGCAGCAGGTAGAGTACTGAGTCCAGCCTCTCCCAGTCAACTCATCAAATGTTCCTGGTCTCCCTGGGGGTCAAACTCATTCATGTTGTCACCAGGAGGTGGATCACAGAGTTCAGCTTCTCCCTGGCAGCTCATTGAAGGTCCCTGGATTCCATGGGGGTCATAATTGCCCCGCCTCACTTCTAATTTTGTCTTGAGTTGTTTCTAATCTCTTTTAGTATTCTTTAATTTCATCTGTGACCAACTGGTTATTCAAGAGAGTGTTATTGAATTTACATGTGTTTATGGAGTTTTTGCAATTAATTTTCAATTTCCTTGCACTATGGTCTGATAATATGCATAGGATAGTTTCAATTCCTTTGCATTTATTTAAGTATGTTCTATGTGCTAGTGTATGGTCTGTTTTAGAGAATGTCACTTTGTAAGCTGAGAAGAATGTGTATTCTCATATTTTAATAAAGATCAATGCTTTAATAAGTGTGGAATATTCAGAACAAAAATAACTTTTATTTGTATAACATCTTGTTTACTTATCCCACATTTTGTATAACTACTGGGCTTTATAAGAACAAGTCAAATATAACACTTCAAGAATATTAAATCCTTTAACAGTTTTCTTTGCAGAGAATTAAAACAAAATATAAAATAAACTCTTTGTATCAGCATCAGTAATGAATATATTCTATGAACAAGTCCAGAGACAGTAACTCTAGACAAGAACATCTAGGAAGAGTATAATATACAGGATCCTACAACAAATCATCATCTTTAGATCATTTGATCTGTGTAGAGACAAAGATGGCATAAGGAAATTGTGTAAATCATTGTATTTCGTACTTCTTTCTCTTTATAGTTTTCTAGGTCTCACAACCTGGGCAGAATTGTGCTATGTTATCAGTCAGACCAATAATTTGTAAGTTCCTAAAAGGCAAAGGTAGTGCCTATGCAGTAATTCTTGGATTGGACTTGAAATTGTAATAAAAATAGGATACTTAATGAAGGTATTTTTATATTTTTGCTTTTTATTTTATTTTGATTGAACAAATGCACACATCCCTTGAAGTCCACTTAACTAATCAACATGAGAAACAATGAGAATAGGAAACAATACTGTATCCTCCACCCTTGTAGTTTTATTGTAAGACAATATTTTCAGTCTCCAGTCTCTTCTGGAGTCCTAAAAGAAATAGGGCTCAAATTGGATTTGGAATCACCTGTTTTACAGGTTATTGAGCTTCAATGGAAGGCAAAGAGTTTTAGGCTCTATACGGTGTTGTCATCCTGGTGTCTCTTGATCAATAAATATTTGTACAATAAGAGTATAAAACTCATGAACTTTTTGGGTGTTTATAAGAATCAATTCCATCTAAGTTTTCCTTGAACTCCTTCAAAGGCCTCCAAGACTGTGGGGATGGCAGGGTTGGGAAGGAGGATTGACAGATGCAGTACTGTTTTCTATCTCCTTATCTTTCTTTCTTTTTTTAATTTTTATTTTATTGGTGCAAGGGGAGAAGTGCAGCACTATTTGATAGGATCAACTGCAGGCATTATGAAGAAAACTCCAACAGTGTTAGAGATCTTTAGAGGCAATAAACTATACATTTAATAAATTATGAAATTTTGGTCTATATTACTAGTTTGATGTCTTGAATTTTGTCTAGGCCCAAGAACAGAGAGGATAAAATTTCAAAGGTAATAAAAAATAAAAAGGCATGTGAAAATTCTGGTTTTTTAGCTGACAAATATTAACAAATACAAACAGTAGAGATACATAACTTCAGTAGGGCATCTTTTGAATTCTTTCCCAAACTTCACTTACAAAGAAATTTTCAAGCCATTCTTAAAGACCACTCTTACTAAAATTACAACAGTCTGGATCAAACTTATACAAAATAAATGTGATCAAAGGTCACTAACGCAGACTGTACACTTGGGTAATTGAACAAAGGAAACTTTATTAAAGAGGGTTGTTTTTTCTAAAAGTAACCATTATCATAAAACCCTCGGCCATGGTGTCTATTTAATGGGTTTCTTCTATTGAAATGGAAGTTATTAACTGTATTCTTCTAAATGTCACCTAGTGGCTGTTCTAAACTCAGGGGCTATTGTGCTTTACTTTTTACCTAGAAATAAAGCACGATTCCAATGAAATTTTCAGTCATCCATAAACCACATGTAGAGAATATTAAATCATCTAAAAGAAAGCCTGTGTGACAGGAAATATACCAGCCAATAGTAAGTGACATAAAAACACCATGTTAAAACGTAAAAATTAGCATTTACAAGTTTAGAAGGTACCTTATTCTAAGAACTGATTGAAATTCTAGAAATTTGCTTTTATAATCATAAACCATGGGTTCTGTATATCTGGTGCTATCATGGTGCAAAACAAACCTTCAGTAATATGCAGATCTTAAGTGTGTTCTCCTGAACCACTGCCAAATGTTATTCACTAAACTTTGAATTGACAGTAGTCCAAATGTTTCCTCATACCTATATGTACAAAGTTCTGTATCTTCACTATTGAGTGGCTGTGCATCTGTGTTCTATTCATTTTGTACAGAGTACGAGTATATATAGTAGGGCTCTGGCTTTGTAATTTTCTAAATCACTATTAAGATTACATTAAATATAGATGCTATTTTATGATCTAATTTAAAAAACAAGATTTAAAAGTCTATCAATCTATTAAATTATGAGTTACTATATGAAAACTGTGTGAATACTGCTATAGTTTATATCTAAAATGCCCCCCAAAGTCTCATGTGTTTGGAAGCTGAGAGGATCATGTGGTGCCATATGATCGGTGTATTCATCCATCAATGATTTTATCAGCTAGATGTAATATTAGAAAGGAGGCTTGGTAGGAAGTGGGTCACTGGGTCCATGACCAAGAAAGGCATATTCTTGTCCTTAGCTTTTCCTTTTTTTCCCTGCTTTGTGGCTGTTATGAGGTGATCTTTACTCCACAGTGCCCCTCTGCCATGCTGTCTCTGCCTTGGGGCCAGTCAACCACGGACTGAATTCCCCCAAAGAGTGAGCCAATATAAATGCCTCCTTTTCCTTAAGTTTAAAGAGACAAAAGAACAGTGATACAGAGTTTCAAAACAAGATAATAAGAGATTAACAATGGTTAACAAATTGCATATTGTTTTCTTCAAAGTAGTTGCTCAGAGTATAAGATATAGACATGAAAGATTAATCGAACAATATAAGCATAAACCATTCTTTTTAATGAACTAATGGAAATTAGTAGTACATTTATCTTTGCTATCTCGTGTGTGTGTGTGTGTGTGTGTGTGTGTCTGTGTGTCTGTGTGTGTGTGTCCCTTTTCCCTTCAAGAAAAGAACAACTGGGATGGGGAAAAGGAGAAAAGAAGGAGGGAAAATTTCTCCTTTAAGTTCTGGGTATCAGGTATTGTATTCCAGTGATGGAAAGTGATTAATGCATATATAATCCTGTTTAAGCTTACAGATTTTAAATCATAAGCATAGTAAAATATCTAGCAACAGAAAGAAAAAATATAGAGGAAGGAGGAGTACCAATATAAGCAGTGTTTAATTAGTATGGAAGTGACTGAATAAAGCTGATACCATACGTGAGAATGTTAAATACTTCTATTTAATGCCTAAGATCAGTTAAGAAGCAGATAGGTAACTGTTTAAACTTTTTCCCAAAAACTTAAAATTTTCATCTGTGAATCTACATATGTGACTTTCTGATCACACATTAGCTGTGTCAACTTTCTTTAGATAACTGCCCTAGAAAACAAAGTTTTACTTGGGCTCACAGTCTCAAAGGTTTCAGTCCATGGATAGTTGGCCCCATTGTTTTCAGCTCTGTGGCTTGAGTGTGTGTCAGAGAAGTTCCCACCCCACGGTCCCTGAGAAACAAAAAGAAGGAAGAGGAGGAAACACACTTCCATGTCCAATTCAAAGTTGCATCCTCAATTACTTCCTTCCACTAAGCCCCTGCTCCTAAGGTTCTACCCTCTTCTACTAGCACCATGGCCCGGGGACCAAGATTTCCATACACTAGTCTTTGGAGAACATTCAGTATCCAAAATGTAGAATTAATATTTTAGCAGTGATGGCTTAGCCTTGTATGAAGGTGTCTCCACAGGAGTCCAGATGATAAAAGTAAGCAATAATAATTTTGAGGCCTTCAGGAAGTCATAGGAAATGATCACAGAGTTTGTATTTAGCCTTGTTCTGCCCATCCTTTGTGACAGTGAAGTTGCTCCCATCAAAGCTCTCAAGCCACAAATGATTCTTTGCCATGAACCCTGTAGTGCTTTAAATATTCTCATTTCATCCTGAGGGAAATAAATTAAGTGAGATACCAAGGAGGGCTTAGGAGACTGAGGCCATTAGGACCAAGAGAAATTACAAATGTAGCTCCCAAGTCACATTCTAGAAAGGATATGCATCAGAGCCAACTGTGTATGACTCAGTCCATTTTATTAAGTAAATTTCCTTTTTATCCATATTTGATTAAATAAGAATCCAAACAGCTGTACCCTTCTTTGGCCCAGATTAGGTGCCATATTTCTACAGAAATCTCTATAGTCCCAGGAAATCACCAATTAGTCATCAATTCTACCTACTGTCATTCAGTTTTTAAAAATTATTAGTTAGAAACTGCTAACCTAACTTTTTAAACTACTCTGAGAAGTATTTGCCATAGGAAAATAAATGAAAGATGTAGAAGCCAGTGAGTAGATCACAAAGACTTGGGCACTCATCACCATTTTTTATTTATTGTTTGTGAAATAGCAGGTACTTAGTGCAGAGTTACACAAAGAGGTATAGATCTTAGTCAAGAAGCTAATGACTTATGTCAAACAGACAAAGCAATTTAGTCACAAAATTAATCTACAAAAAAATGGATTCTAAACCAGGTTATACTGAAGCCTTTGATGCTTTTCAATTTGGAAGATAGTATAGGAAAAATTTCAATGATCAATGAAGGTATTCACCAAGGACATGAGGAATTGAGCCTGGGAACTCTCTGATGACTTTATACATTTATTTGTTTCACAGAATTTATAATAACTTTCCTGATATGATGATTATATCATCTTTTCCAATTTTGTTTCAGGTTAAAGACATTATGTATTGATTTCTTTTTTTAAGTTTGAGACGATTTCTCATTCCTTAGAGCACATGAAACATACTATATGCCCAGGAAGTTTATATTGAATGAATAAATGAATGAAAGCTTAGCTGTTTCAAGGATAATATGTACTCTAGTAGACATGAGTTCTGAAAATTTTTTAAAAAGTGGCAAATGGTTGGGCTTCAGCTGGCAGAGTTAGCCTATGGAATTAAAAGTAGCAAATGAAGACCCATAAAGGAACAGAGTAAGGCTATGTTGTTCTGTGCTTTAAAACATAATTTCTCTTGTCATATTTTTGAGAGATTTCCATAGAAGTCAAGTTACTTTTTATTGATTATGTTGACACTGGCTTTTTATTCCTTGTAAAACTGAGATCTAACATGAAAGAGTTGCTTTATTTGGGTCATGCATAAGCAAGTAAATTTGCATTTTGCGATGTTATTTTAAATATTGTACAATAATATACACACAGCTATAGTAATGTTTTTACATTTTCATAATTCAATCAAATAACACTGTATATAGCTCACCATGAGAAAATTATGAGCAATAGAAGCCTGATTGGAGATGAGTAAGAGAAACAGGGCTACAAAAAGAAGAAAATATGCCAAGAGTGGATGTGTAGTTTTCTGTCCTTTCAGTGGTTCCTTATGCTACCTATTCAGGTAGAAATTAAGCCTAAGGAGTAAGGCACAACCGGAGCCCCATGCACTCACTGAATATCAAACATTAGGCATAGTTCACTTGTTTTCTAGGGTGAACTCACAAGTCAGGCTGTGAAGGAATACTCATCTGTAATTTTATTCCATCTCCCAGAATACAACACAAATAATAGTAGGCTAAGGAATCTACGGCTTCATGAGGTACAAATATGAGGGCATGGTGACACTTAGAATGCCAGGATCCCCATACATGGAAAGCAAGAAAAAATGGATTTCTGGGATCATCACTGCTGAGCAAATATATTAGTAACTCTTTTTACTTATTTTTTACAAGGCCTCTTCTTTAGAGCTATAGAATTGAACCCTAAATATCTTCCAGTCTACTTCTGCAACTAATTTCCTGAATGAGGCAGGGAGCTGATTGGAAAAAATCCATCAGTATCTTTATAGCATGTCAGGGGAATTTTGACTTCCTGCAACACCAAATTCAGGTTTCTTCTCAACAGGATTCTGACTAGAAATAACACGGTAACCATAGAAACACCCATTCAATGAATGGTCATGGGAGAATGACAGCACAATTCCATTCAAAAGGAGAGAGAATTCCCTGCTAAATTTGATATGAAGGATTTTTTCTCTCAACACAAAATCATTGTATTGTGCTTAGAAAGAAGGGTTTGGATTTTTTTTTTCTGACTCTCACAATAAGTGGACATTTTCTATTTTTCATTCATTCAACAAATATTTTTGAAGGCCAGCCACAATCCAAGTATTGTCACTAGAAGTACAGAAAAAAATAGAACAGATCCAGCCTCTGTTATATAGTGGGAGACAAAATAAGTAGATCCTTAGCACATAAGGAAATGGTAGGTGCAAATGAGAGTAAAACAGGGAAAAGAAATAGACCATGATGATAACAAATGGCAAAAGGATGTTGCTTAATAAGAGCTAGTAAGGAAGACCTCTGTAACAAGGTGCCAGTTGAGCAGGTACCTGAAGCACATGAGGAAAGAAAGATACCTTATAATGAATAGAGAGAATAGCCGGGTGCAAAAGGATAAGGATGAGGTAACAGGCTTGGATGATGGAGCAAACATGGGAAGCTTGTGGTGCTAGGATAAAAGAGAAAGAGCACATAACGGAGTTGGGTGACAAGAATGAATTAGTAGGCGCAGATTGTGCAGGAATGCACAATCCATGGAAAGGACTTGATTTTACACTTTGAGTGATAAGGTGATCCTTTGGAGGCCCTAACTGGAGGAAGAATATGATCTATCTTGAGTTTTAGAAAGATTACATTGGCTACAATATAGAGATTAAATTGTACTGGGTACCAAGATGTAAGGAAGCCAATGAGGAAGTCCATTTTGACAATCCAAGCGAGAGGAGATGGTGACTTGGGGCAAATAATAGTAAAACTGTAAGGAGTAGTAGGATTCTTATGTATTTTGAAGTCAAAACTGATAATATGTGCAGAGAAAATGAATGAGGGAGGCTAGTATAGTTTATTATTGACACATGAACCAATAAATATCAAATTTTAAAAATCAATGTCAAATATAAATTGCTTGCTTTTCTCCAAAGAATATTGAACCTTAGGGAAGAAAAATTACTACTGCTTTTCGTGGCAATGATAATATTTTGTATTTACATAATAGCCCTCTCCTTTGGGGCTTTTGGGGATTTTTTTTTTTTTGATGTGTTGATTTATCTAGGTTATATTCCTCCATTAATCCAGTTAAACAAGAATCTAGGTGCTTCTGTGAAAGTACCTTGCAGATATAACTAAACCTCATATTAAGCTGTCTTTTTTTTTTTTTTTTTTTGGTTTTTCTCCAGTACCGTCAATCGAACCCACGACCTTGCGCTTGCCAGGCAGGCGCTTTGCCGCTGAGCTAAATCCCCAGCCCCTAAGCTGTCTTTAAATAAGGGAGATGATCCCAGGTAAGCTGTGCCTGAGTTACTCAGTTGAAAAGTCATTAAGAACAGAGCTGACGTCCCTCTGATGAAGATACCCTGCCTGTGAACATCTGCTTCAGCCCTGCTATTGTTTGGATAAGTGTCCCCCAAATGCCCATGTATTCAAGGTTTGGTTGCCAGCCTATTACACTGTTGGGAGGTAGTAGAACATTTAAAAGACGACACCTAGGAGGAGGAAGTTAAGTCATGGGGGTGCCCTTTAAAAGGTACTGAGATCCTAGTCCCTTCCTCCCTGTCCTTGCTTCCAGGCCACTGTAAAGAAAGCAGTGTTTATCTTCTACACACTCCCCAGTATGATATGCTGCCTCATCGTAGGGCCAAACCAACAAGGCCAGCTGATCATAAGTTGGGAGCCCTGAACCTGTAAGCCAAACTAAATCTAGTTTTTCTTTTAAAGTTGAATATCTTGGACAATGTGTCAGAGTGGCAGGAAGTTGACAGTGCAAGTCTATATGTGGGAGTTCTCAGCCTGCCCTGCCTGATGTCCTTCCTGATGGACTGCAACTTCCTTAGCAAGCCCCTGCAAGCACATAAGCCAATACAGAAAAATGCTCTAAATCTTTTAATGTCCTATCCTACTGGTTCTTCTTCCCTGGTGACTCCTAACTGATGTAGCACCAAGTTAAATTCTTCTAGTGCATGCTCCCAAGGGAAAATAAATTATTAATCACCTAGGAAAGCTAACACTAAGTCTTGTACAGTAACTATTGTTTGTTTAAATAAATATAAAACATATATAGTTGGAAAGAAATCTCATCCATACTCATATAAATAAGATGATAATATATTTACTCAATAATAGAGATATCTTGGGATAAAAAACATTTTAAAAAATTCACAATTAACAAGGTCTGGTTGCATTTGAAAGAAGACTTTAATAATAGAAAGCATAATACATAAATTGTATGAACTGTATCTTGCCTTCACCTACCCACAATGTAGCTTGTATATGGAATATTGGACAGATGGTAAACTAGTAAGACCCAGCACTGGGTAAACACCAATGGATCCCACAGAGAGAATATTGTATTGGAGCAAGAAAATTGAAGCTCTTGTCTGGTGTGATGGTACATGTCTGTAATCCCAGCTACTCAGGAGGCTAAGGCTGAAGAATCCCAAGTTGGAAGCCAGTCTAGGCCATTTAGCAAGACCTTGCCATGAAATAAAAAGCATGAGAATGTAGCTTAGTGCTACACTACTCTTGGTTCAATCCCCAGTACTGAAAGAAAATGAGTTTTTACCTTAGTGTCTATTTTAGGTATATTAATTTGATCGTGGGGGAGAAAGAGGGCTTATTCAGATTATCTGGAGAAAAGGGAGGTTTGCTGTAATAACCAGGACATTGACTGGGACCAGAACCAGAATTGGAGATAGGATAGGTTCAGGAAGCTTCCCAAGATAGACAAGAAGAATATGACTCTCTTATTTTTCCCCGTGCCAGCTAGAAGGAGTACATGGCTTGGCCTGAGCCTAGCACACACCCCTGCTCCCCTCCCTTTGCTCCCTCTCCTTCCTCCAGTGGACTGGGATAAGTTGCTTCAGTGTCCTTCCTGGTTACCAAACTGCCATTCTCCATTCCGTGAGTGCAGCTGGATAGTCAGGTGCCACTCTCACCCTCCACCACTTCAGAGGACACCATTACCTTTTCTCAGAGATATTGTTGTACCTGGGTCCAGCTAAAATCAGAAACAGAAGGGATAGGGCCCCTTATTTGCATACCCAACACTCACAGTAAGCTTTCAACCCTGCCTCTCAATGACACAGGCTTGCAGCTTGTGTATAAGTAGGAGTCCCCAGTCACTTCTCAGTTTTAATCTAGGAGGGATCCTGCCTGTGTACTGGCCCACCCTGTGCTGCAACACAGACCCTGATAAAATACTCACTTTAATGCTCCTGTAAACCTACCTATGATTTATTTCTTGGTAGTGTGGGCTTCCAAACTCCTGTAAACTACTTGGGATTTTTATCCTGAGGAATGAGGGCAAAGCAGTCATTTCAAAACAAAGAACACTACACACTCAGAGGTATTTGCCCCAAAGACCAGCAGAAAAGATCTGCATGAGGCGGAGTTGACCTTCAGTACCCAGCATAAACTGGAACCAGAAGGCAGTGGCCAGTAGTGGCAGAGACCAGCACCTACTGCAATCAATCTATGGTGTCCAGCACAAGCCAGTATTGGACAGCGATGGCCAACACAAGCAATAACCAGTAGCTGGCTGTGTCAGATATTGGCATCCAACATTAACTGGTGTCATCTGGTGACTTCGGGACCGCTAGCAGAGCTGCACTTTGCTGATTATGATTTCCATATGAATCAAGCAAAAGAAACCTAGGATAATTGGCAATATCCCCTTGGAACCTGCTGTCATTTTCACAGACTACAAATTGCTCTCACACTGGGCTGTACATCTTTTCCTATGTTCTTCGATCTTCTCTCCCAGGCATTTGCTTGCTTGTTGATCTAACAAATAAGAGCCACTTGCTTATATGTTGGACCACCGTGTGATCTCAATTTTGCTTCCATTCTTCCGTTTTCCAATTCAAACTCTTAAGAGAGGAAAGAAATGGGATCTAATTGCCCCAATACTCCAAGAAAGTCATTTTAAAGGTTAAATATGTGAAGTCATAAAATATATTATTGGCCACTCACCACTTTAAAAAGGAATGTGATAAGGAAAGGAATGAGGTTAAAATATGAAACTGACAGGAAAGATGATAGTTATTTAAACTTTGAGCATTAGCCAATTGACATTTCCTTTTCATTTTGCAACATTTTAAGGGATCTTTTCATATTTCTGGCCCATCTTTCTATCTTTGTAGCAACTTCTTTTTACTTACCCTTATGTGTTTATGTTCCAATGTTTGCATCATGATTTCTATTCTTTTAGAACAAGTCCTGAGAATACCTCTGTGAGGTTTTAAGTAGCCTCTGAAATCATACATATACCAAGTGTTGTCAAAAAAACAATTCTTGGGGCTGGGGATTTAGCTCAGTGGCACAGCACCTGCCTGGCAAGTGCAAGGTTGTGAGTTTGAATCCTAGTACTGGAAAAAAAATTCTTACACTACATTTAACATACATATATTTTGTTTCAAATATATGTTACATTTTTCTGTTGTAATTGAGACTTCAATGCTGGAAAGTAGTGCTCATGTATAAAATGACTGACAACTGCATACATTTCTACGGTAAACTCATCCTCATTCCCATATTTATTACCATCTACATGCGAGTGATTTCCAAATCTATGTCTTATTAATTAAAAAAATACGTAGAGAGAAAAAGAAGTATAGAACATATGGCTAATAATTCCAGGTATCATAGTGGTTAAGATGCAGTCATTCCTTTTCAAGAAGCACAGAGTGAAGTGGGAAAAATGGTCAGTGAAAAGGCAATTATAGTAGAGTATAACAAGTCCCATAAAAACAGTAACCACAAAGGGTATTTCATGTCTAATCTTAATGGGTTGCATTATGGATAACTTCTCAAAAGAAATGTTTGCTAGTTGACATCCAAGTAATGAGCAAACATTGGTTAGGTCAGTAGATTTCAGCAATCATTGTGTATCAGAAACATTAGGGAAGCACTTGAAAAATATAAATGTTTGGGCCCCATTCCCAGAAATTCTAATTTCTGATCCCATGATTATGGGGTAGGTCCTGAGGATTGTTAATTTTTGGAAGCAACACAAGTAATTCTAATGAGAGAGCAGGATCAAGAGTCACAGGCTTATGTAAAGCTGAAAAGAACGGGCAAGGACGTTCCAAGCAATTATTAGTGCATTCAAAATCCTGGATGCGAACAAAGTCCTTACCTTAGGAGAAGGGTGTTTGGAAAGCAAACTCTCAGTTGGCTGTTTGCATGCAGGCAGTTTATTAAGAGGTACTTTCCAGAAAATATCTATAAAATAATGAGAGAAATAGAATTATGTAAAGAAAGAAATTGACAGAGACTTATGGGAGTTCTCTAGCTGGGATATCCCTTCACATTTGTTCACATCAAGGAAAAGAGGGTGGACCTTTGTAGCCCCATGAGAACAAGTCATTGGCATTGACAATCCCTGGGAAGGTGCCTGGACTTGGACAAGACAGATTCCTTTAACCAAAGAAAATTTCCAGAGAGTGTATCGTCTATGAACCATTAGCAGCCAAGTTGATAGCTGGGAGATGGATGACTTGGTCCTAAAGAGGGAATCTAGGTGCTGTATTACAGGACCAATACAGGCTACTCCTTGTATCCCTTGGATTAATATGTCTTGGGTAGTAAGTTCATCTCTTCTTGGAAAAGCTCCATCTTAGTTACTTTTCTTATTGCTGAGATAAAATACCCAATACCCAAAGTTAAAGGGGAAAAGATTTATTTAGCTCACAGTTTAAAGAGGTTTCAGTCCATAATCGGCTGGCTCCAAGGCAGGGGGCTATGGCAGAAGGGTGACAGTTCATGGTGGCTGAAGACAGAAAAGCAACAAGAGAGAGCAAAACAAGCCTTCTTCTGTCCCTTATGTTGTATCCAGTCTACCAGGATTAAGGCAGTGCCAATCTAATCAGTGGGCTGATCCAGCAATCACCCTGTCTTAATCTCAGAACCCTTAATCTCAGCATTGCACTACAAATCAGAATCAATCACACACTCTAGATTCAGCCACCTCTGAAAAAACCCTATGACCGCATGAGCCTTTGGGAAGACATCTGGACGCAAACCATAATAAGCTCCTTCAAGATTCTGATTTGTGTTTTTTTCTAGGAAACTTACAAGAGGAAGATAAGTAGGATGAACTGTAGCCTTTGCCAACATAGCTGGTCTTAAGACTGAATCAGATGCTCATCATCTGCTTCTCTACTACCTATTCCAGGGTTGTATCATGATACTTTAGCCCCTGTGCTAGCCCAAGGAGCTTGCCTGCCAGGGTTACCATGTCATCGCTCAGTACCTGTTCTCCTGGTAATCACACTGTACCATGGTAGCTACACCTGCCCATTTCTTGACAAAATCAGGAGAGTATCAAAGGGTGGTGCAGGGGATGATCACTCCACAATGAAATATATTCTTCTGGGACCTCGCTATGTAATATCAGGCTGCTGTGTTTTCACTATGTCCCCCTGAAAGCACATATTAGAAGCAATCTCCAGTACAGCAGTGTTCAGAGGTAGGAACTAATGGGAAATATGGATCATAAGGGCTTCACCCCAACTAGTGGTTTAATGCTAACTGTAACAGGGCCCAAAGCTGTGAATCCAATCTTTTTCTTGCCCTCTCACCTATGCTCCCTTGCCTTCTCTTTTCTGCCATTGGATGATGATACTGCAAGTCCCTTCTCAGATGCCAGCATCTCGATATTGGATTTCCTAGATTCCCAAGTGTTTGAGAAATAAAAATATTTTCTTTATAATTTACCCGGTCTGTGGTATTCTGTCCCACCAACACAAAATGGACTAATACACAACTCTACTTCAGGATCAATTACCACTGACAATATTGTATTTTCTTTCCTTGCTTTCTGGACTCTTGGCATGAAGAAACATAAGTTTCCATGTAGGTAGTACCCATAGCTTAAAGTTTAATGGGACCCTATTGGGTCTTTTGGTAAAGTCATTCTCCCTTAAGGATCCAGAACCTACTTTGAAATTCATATAACCTAAGCATGCAAAGTTGAGACAAACTCATTCCTCAAGTGAATCCTTGGGGAGATGACAAATGGAGCTTCCCAGACCCACTGAAGAACAGAACCGTGAAGTGGTCTTTGATCAGGGCGTATACTACATCCTGAAGGATGGTTCTCCTCACACACAAGATATCCTCTGCAAGCCATCATCTCAGCTGCTCTTTCAAGAGTCAGTTCATTAGTTCTCAGACCTACAATTTCCAAGTACTTCAGAATTTAATAGACCCAATGGATACATGGTTATATATGCATAGCTACAATATTATCATTTAGTCTAACGGTAGGTTATGTCATTTGTGGTGAGTAAATATTCCCTAATATTACTGAGAACCTTCTGATATAACTTACACCCCACATCAAGGAAAAGGAAATTAATATAAGATGTAACCTTCCCACCCAAGATGAATCATTATCATTTCTAGGATAGAAGGGCTTCAGTGTTATCATTGTCTCACCAAGTGACTGCTTGGTGTCCTTTCGGGATCAAGTTGTATATGACTTCTTGCTGGCAAGTTGTAGAGTTAACAGCTAAATGGAATTGGAGAACAGTAGCTAAAGTAACCTTAGTTGGTGAGGATCTATGTCACTGAGCCTACCCTTAGTTCTCCTAGATCATTGACTGCAAAGCTATGGCACACCACAGTAGGCTGGTTTGTATCATCGAAAGCTCTGAAAGGTTCACTATCACAGTCCTATATCATATGTGCCATGCATTCTACAGAGTCCTATAGTGAGAACTGTTCTCTGAATCTTAGCCAAAGTAACTGCATGTTTTATAGGCTGCTATTTAGCTGTCCAGTGGGCATCCACCAAGTGCAGAAGCTGTGTGCCTAATGGCAGCCAACACATTCATCCACCACTGTGGCTAGACAATGCTTTTTGGGACTGGAGCAATTTTCTGATAAGGCTAGGATGGAATTGAAATACACACATTTCTCAAGGCCCATTCATTTTGATCATGCTTTTGCTGTTTTATCTAATGCTCTATAAAATCAGCAAAGGGGGGATGGTTAGCAACCTTAGCAGTCCTGCAGTTTACATGTCATCCACCACTCTGGAGGAATACCTAACATATTCATTTACCTCTCAAGCTGGATGCATTGGAATCATGCTTTGGGTTGTCCACAACGCTCAATTGGGAGGTCAACATTTATATCTCTCTGGGCAATGTACACAGTAAGTTCTTTCTTGCTCTGAACCTCAACAAAATTTGGTAATCATTTCGTGGTCACCTACTAAAACAGCGTTTGAAAGCTAAAAAGTCCTCTTCTAAGGGGTGGATATCAGAGATGCATTAATCTGTATTTTCTTTGGAAGGAAAATCTCAGTATGTCACAAATGACCATATTCCTAAAAAGAGATATCTCAGATCACTGAAATTTCATGAGATTTATTTCCTGTCCTTTGACATTGATACATTTTACTAAGGCTCCTGAAGTGCTTGCTATTTCTTCCTTATCCAGTTTAATTAACATGATGTTCTTGATACAGTGAATTGAGATAATGTTTTCTATAAAAGTCTAGTCTCCTTTGGTCTACATGATGGAGGGAAGGAAAGTTGACATAGCTCAGGGCAAGAACACTACATATTGCTGTCCACCCCACAAGAATGCACTCTGCTGTAAAAAGAAAACCCAAAACTTGGAAAAGATTTTAGCTGATTGTCCCTCAGACAAAGGGATTCTATCTAGAACATATAAAGAATTTAAAAATATCAGCCCCT
>NW_004955427.1:15454266-15509071 GCF_000276665.1 Chinchilla lanigera | reverse complement strand
TAAAGAAAGATAAACTCGAGGCTTTTATAGGCAAATGGTCACAACTAGAGACCATACTCATAAGTGAAATAAGTCAAACATACATGTGTAAGCATTGTTTCACTAGTGTAAAACTTGAAAGAGTTAATTTAAACTTGGAGGTATGATAGACACTGTGAAATAATAGGAAACCGCTCAAGAGTAAAGGGCAACTGGGATGTGAGAAAAGAGAAGGGAAAGAAGGAGAAATTTTACATGTATATATATACAGGATAGTTAACATGGTTGCTCTTCTGTCTTCTATTTCTATGCTGAAAGAAACTGTCAATGAGTTTTTGGTTGATCAGTATTGCATTTCTATATCTGTTTCCATGAGAAGTCACTTTGAAAATATCAATATGTAATACAACAACCATTGCTAATTCCCTACCCTTTGTTTGTAACTCCGTATTGTTTGTACTGTTCTTTTGCTATGTTGTAGAATGTTGTCTGTCTGTTAATGTTTTCCTCCTTTTATTTTTAAAATTTAAAAAAAAAAAAGAATGCACTCAGGATTCTTTTTCCTGAAAAGGATGGAAAATACTATCTAATTTTACAGACTGATGGGACCATGGGCTGACAGCCCATGTTAATCTGCTTTAGTAAAGATACCATTGCATAGCAGTTGTAATTAGGGATATTACTTAATTGATTTTGTAGTAATATAATATCATTTGCAAAGATACACTCATTCATTATAGAAACCAGACTGCTTATTGGAATACAAAATACGATACACCTCTAGCAAATCCACAAGGTAGCTCCTACATTCGATAGTAGTCTTGTTCAGTTACTAGTGGGAGGTACCTGTCCAAAGTCAAAGAACAGGGGCTGGGAATTTAGCTCAGTGGCACAGTGCCTGCCTGGCAAGCGCAAAGTCGTGAGTTCGATTCCCAGTACCAGAAAAAAAAAAAAAAAAAAAACACAAATATAGCAGTTCTGCCAACTACTAAATATGATCATTTTAATTTTATATTTGACAACCTGAAAAATGGTCACCTTATGAGTCCGTAGACCTAGAAACTCACTATGAGAGGAAACTGAACCAGATCTCCATTTGTTATTTGGCCTGTACATCCTCCCAACCATAAAAGATGCCACAACAATGCATTAATTCCCTGGATATCAATGGTAACTTAGATCTTGTTTACAGCACTACTCAAAAGAACTGGATAGTCTCACTCAACCAAGTAATCACAGGCAGTTTGAAGGACTGGGGGAATTATTATCACATGTGCTTAACATGGAGTTGTAAGTCCTTTTTAAAGAGAATTTTTCTTCATTATATATAAAATTTGAGGCTAAGAATGGGTTCTACTTCCTGAAACTGCACAACAGATTAAAAGGTAAGTCCCCTCAGCTAGCTGAGTATTTACCTTTGGTTCATTCAAATGCATTCATCAAACATATCTTGTTGGTTGCCTGTAAGTACTCAGTATTCCTTTAATCATTTCCAGTACTATAGGTCAAGCTCTCTGGGTATTACTCACAATAGCTGGTTACACTGTGACAATCTTACATTCAACAGGTAAGTGCCACCTCTGGACTTCCATCATTTTTGCATCCTTTCATTTTATCAGGGTTTCCAGTTCTATAACTGCACATCTACTGTCATACCTTACCTACAGAAGAAAGCCATCACTAAGCTTTTCATTTATGCTGGTTCATCTCTCATTACCACATTCTTCATCACTCTGGTAAACGGAGTATCCTATGGCCCTTAACTGAAACATGGTCAGCAGATTGGTTTTCTGTGCCACATCTTTATGTAGTATATCCACACCAGTATGGTGATTTCTCTTGAGCTTTTGATTCCCATCTAATAACGTACTGTGGAAGTTCTGACCATTTTAGTTAATGTGAGCCATAGCTTTCACCAAACTTCTATGAGCTACTCTAACAGCATTTTAGCCCTGTTTGCTGGGTCCTTTAGAGGCAATTTAACCCTACATCAATAGAGAGTGTTTCTTTATAATCAATTCCCCTTATCCAAATTTAAGTTTTTACCCCCAGCCTCATATATATTCTGTACTGGTTTCAGCTGATGCATGTTGGCTAGATCCTGCAACTTTTAGGCATATAGTTCCCTCTTCCTTTAGTACATAGATCAAATGCTTTCCTAGCCAGTTACACTGTGATTTGACCCTAGTTACTACTCTGGTGAAGGAAAGAAGGAAGAGTAGAGATAAGTGGGGTGGGTAAATAGAAGTGGAGTACATGTGAATTTGTAGTCTTCTAAGCAAAAGGGAAATAAGGAACTTTTATGAGGTTAGGAAAAATGGAGGATTCGAGAATTCAAGGGCATCAATCTAGATGACTCTACTCAAACTGTCAGAGCCTCATACCTTTCTAGTTAAGGCTCAGACTTTGGTGAAGTAGATTTTCCAGGATTAACATATCAGTCTTCTCTGGAACTCTGCTACACGTAAAATCATGGGTTTGTCCACAGCTTTTCTACCCCTGGCTCTCTGGATCTCACATGTTGCCTTACAGTATAGCATTCTTCAGTCTCAGTCCTTTACTATCTTTCTCCAGCATATTAACAGCACATAGTCAAAGCCACTAGAACCCACAGTCTTTAACATTTCTATTCTTTAGAACATTTTCTCAAACCTCTCAAATGCATGGAAGATAGCACCAGTCAATATGTTCCTTTCAATATTCCACCCCAGTTTACTGCTCGGAAGATGGAAGATAGAACTTCTGCCTTGTTGCAGCAATTCAAGGGCCATCAAAATTTCACTTCCCACCAGTAATGAACTGCTCACTTCCAGCCAAATGATACGAATAGTCCCAAAAACTAATATCAGAGATGCTTCCTAATGTTACTCTAGTGTCAACTATTGTAGGTCAGGCATCTCAGGAAACAGATTGAGAGGTAGAGCTGTGAATGCACATTTATGGAAAGGATTTGAAGCTAGACTTGTGGACATAGGATTTTTTTCCTTGTGTCTTTGTTGTAGTTTGGGGTTTTGCAAGGGGAACAATATAATATAGGACACATATTTTAGAAGATTATTTATAATAGTCACCCAAAGAATCATATACAAAAAGAAAGTGCAGGAAACCTTTCTATACCTTAAGACCAAAGAATCCAGCTGAGGGCCTGGATCCCACAGAAATGGCCTGCATGAATCCAGCTGAAGACCTAGAGCCCATAACAATGCCTCCCACAAGTCCAGCTGGAGGCCTAGAGCCCATGACAATGTCTCATGCAGACCTGTTTCATGGATCTGCACTGCAAAGGTCAGTGGTAGAAGCTAGAAAGTCTGTGAGAGTGGGATAAAGGATCTGTGCCAGCAGGTTGAGGGATCTGAACTAGAGCCTGGAAGCAATGCTCAAAGTAAGAGCCAGAGCTCCCCTGAAAATTACCACAGCCATCCTCAGTTACAGTGAGGTCCTGAGCTTCTCCAATGATGAGGAATGCTGAGCTCCTCTCAGGAAAACCAATGCAACAAACTTCAGGTGAATGAGCTGTGCACCATCTTCCTATCCGGAGGCAGGAAGTGATGCTCAAAATGAGGACCAGAGCTCACCCAAAGTCAACCACAGCTATTCTCAGTGACAAAGAGTTTCCAAGCTCCTCCTTCAGTGACAACAGCCAGGTTCATCAGGAAAGCCAGCACAACAAGGTCCTCCAGCAGAATAGCCCAAGAGAACCCCCAGCTCCCTAACAGCTTCCCAATAGCTTCTACCAGCTCCCAACAGCTTCCCCTCTTCTTCACTTCTGCCTCTTATGCTGCCAGTAACAACCTTAGGTGAACCTCCCACACTCAGCACCACACTGGTTCAGTTCAGCTGGGTGCTGCAAGTTGACCACCAGTTGTCGATCCACCACAGTCTTAGTTACTTTTCTCTCATTGCTGAGACATACCTGAAGCTGAAAAGGAAGGAAAGATATTTAGTTCACAGTTTGTTGAGGTTTCAGTCAGTATCAGCAGGCTCCAAGGTCAGGAGATGTGGCACAGGGGAAACAGTTTGTGGTGATAGAAGCAGCAAGAGCAGAAAAGGGGAACAAGCAGCAAGAGCAAGAGCAGTAAAAGTAGCAAGAGCAGAAAGGAGGAACAAGCCTCTTTTCTTCCCTTCTATTGTAAGCCGGCTACCCCCTCCCGCACCCCAGGGCAGGTGCAGCTTTCACACCATCTCTGAGCCCTCCTCTTGCACAGGCTCAGGATTTTTTACAAAGTGAGGACCCTGACCTCCTGGTGAATCACTTGGTTAACTTCTAAACTTCTCAATTTGACACAATGTATCAACATTACACTTTGGAAGAAAAGACTCCTCAGCGAGTATAAAACAGGATTGGGTAGATGGCAAAACTGAATAGCAATACAGTTCCAAAAGAGGACTCAGGCAATAAGGGAGAAACTCCGGAGCTGGTGTGACCTCAGAGTTGTCCTACTTAGGACACTGGAAAGGCCTGAATACTTTTCCACAACTTAGTCACAGATGAAGTTGCTTCTGGGGTGAGGATGTAATTTTGTGCATACTTCTTTTTGGCAGAGGCCAACTCATTCAGAAGTTCAGAGTTATAAGCAGGAATAGACAGTAATCTTGGAAGCTATAAAAATGTACATCTTGATCTCAAGGGACAGGTGTATATGGAGCACCATGAGATATATGTGTGTAGTTTTGCTGAACTAGAAGTAGTTCAGCAGAACTCAAGTACATGAGAAGGAGATAGGCCAGAGGAGCAAGCAATTACAAGATCAGGAAAGGCCTTCACTTGTAATGGTAAACTCCTCCAAAAGGTAGCAATGAGCAATAAGTACTTCCATATAAATCTGAAGTTCAAGAGAAAGATCTTGATGCAAAATTACTTTACGTTTGAGACATAGAGTTGAGATTCATCAGGAAAACCCAGGTCACTTGGGTCTAAATTTTAGTCTCATGTATATTAGAGGTGGGGCATCAACTATTTTTTAAGTTTTTTATTAGTACATATCTGCAGTACATAGCGATTACATTCCTTGTAGGGAGTTGCTACATGTATATTGTACATCTTTATCTATTATTTTCATTATTATATGGATGAGAATTTACCGTGAATAGAGAAAAATTTATAGGAGAAAAAGAAAAATGGTAATAATGTATTGTCAATGTCATATTAAGGAATGAGGGCAGACTAGAGACCAGATTTCTGACCCAGTATCAATTTTTTCTGAATATAGCCCCCTGGATATCTCAGAGGTACCTGAACTTAACTGACCATAAATCCAAATTCATTAACTTTTCCTAGAAATGCATGGCTTTCCTGGTGTTCTTAGTGAATCACACCGCCACCCTTCTAGGTATGGAGGCCAGTTCTAAACTCACATTTAAGTGCTGTTCCCCAGGAGCTAAGAATTACCATTATAAGGATTTTATCCCTCACCAATGACCTCCCTAACCCACTAGTGAAGCATGCTGTTCCACATCCAAAGTATCTTATAAATGCATGCCTTTTGTGAATCTTTAACATTATTAATTTGCGTCTTTACCATTACTTTCATCTCGTCCACTACTGTCATAATTATGTCACATATTATTATCTATGTCATTATATATATTTTTAAATTGTATTGGTCATAAACATTTTTATGCTAAAAATCCTATAGTAGAATTCCACTGAGTGCAATTTTCTTTGCTGCTTCCCAAATCCTTGATGATCCATCCTGTAAAAATCTATGAAACCTGTGGAGATTTACCCTACCTTTGTTTCTGATTCAGCTTAACCTCTGGACAAACAAAAAATTTTCCATCCTCTTACTGTATATATAGTTGTCATTTTTTATTCTGTCCAGATCACCAGAAGTTTCTTTTTAAGTTTCATCATATCCTTCTCACAATAGAAGGCATACAATTTCATTGTAGAAAATGTAAAACTGTTCTAATGGACAAGATATTATCTATCCGTGGCTATTGAGACTTTCCAGAACTGAGATGTGCTAACTCAAAAAATGCACATCTTATTTCAAAGACTTAGTATGAAAAAGGAATGTAAATATCTCATTAATAAAGTTTATATTGGTTATATGCTAAAATCATATATAGTAGGTTAAGTAAAATATGGAACTTTCTTTTAAAAATATATCTACTAGAAAAAATTTAATTACCCATATAACTTGCATTTTATTTGTATTAGATAACATTGGGCTAGAAGGCAAAATTTTTCAAAGTGAAGAAAAATTAATGTAATCTATTATTCTATAATTTAGAAATATTTACTATTCATACCATGGTATAAATATTTCTACTGTTGTTTTGGCTGTTGTTGCTATACTATACACACTGTCTTATACCTCATATGTCATTAATATCTGTGTCATTACAAATTCTGTAACTGTAGTGGTATACCATTATGTACTTTATATTTAATTAAACTATGTAGTTTCTAAAAATATTTGTAGGTGGCCATACAATGTATATTTATCATACCATATGTGGTCCCATTTTTACCTCCCTGACTAGACTATGAGCCTCTTGGTGGGCAGCATTTGTCTCATCTACTAGTGTGTCTGAAGTATATTTCAGTAAATACATAAGCAATGAAACACTGAATCAAGAATCAATGACTATACTGCAAGAGTATTAAATAATTATATCACATATAAATTATTTTAGTTTACTCATGTAAAGATACTCCTCAACTCTATGTGTTATGATTATGATCATTTTCTTCCTCAAAGAATAATGTTCTTCTTAAGTATCGTCTTAGTTGCTTTTCTAGTTGCTGACACAAAATACCCAACACTCAAAGTTAAAGGAGGAAGGATTTACTTAGCTCAGAGTTGGTAAAAGTTTCAGTTCATAATTGGCTGGCTCCAAGGCAGGGTGGCATGGTAGAGAGACATTGCAGAGGGGAAACAGTTCCTGGCAGGCAGAAGGCAGCAAAGCAACAAGGTAGCAAAGAAGCAAGTGACAACAGCAGCCGTCTTTCTGTCCCTTATACCCTATCCAAGCTACCCATTCTTAGAGCAGGTAGCACTCACACCATGCAGGGCCTTCCCATTATCCACTCCTAGAACTATACTAAACCGGTTGACTGATTTAGTAATCACACCCTTGAGCCCAACATCACACATAGTATATCCACCCACCTCTGAAAAACCCTACCTATGATTGTATGAGGCTTTGAGGAAATATCTAGACAAGCCATAGCAAGCATATAGCTAAAATCTGTAACCATAGGTATCACAGCTGTTCTAGTAGTTGTCTGACAAATAACAGCAACTTAATGGAAAAGTAAATTGATATTAAGCTGAAAAGCAATGTATATCACCCTACATTTGAATTGAACAATGGCAAAAAATTAGGATGAAAGCAGTTCCATTATAAGTTGAGCCCCTATAGAAATATAAACATGAAAAAGAAAGTCCCAATCAAATCCAAGGGAGAGCAATTAAAAAGATCAAGTTTGGGAGGGAGACAAAAAGAGTGAAGTTGTGGTGGATTGACAACTGGTGGTCAACTTGTAACACTTAGAGGAACTGAATCAGTGTGGTGCTGGGTATGCAAAGCCCACTTGAGGATTGTTGCCAACAAAATAAAAAGAACTGGAGAAGAAGCAGTGTTGTTAGGGCGTTGCTGGCTCTCTTGGAGGAGCTTGTCGTGCTGGCTATCCTGATATGAACTTGGCTTTTCTCATCACTGAAGGAGCTTGGGACCTCGTTGTTGCCGAGAATTGCTACAGTTCATTTTGAGGGAGCTCTGATCCTTACTTTGAGCATTGCTTCCTGGCTCCAGTGTAGATTCCTCAGCCTGCTGGCACAGATCCTTTGTCCCACTGGCACAGACTTTCTAGCTTCCACCATTGACCTTTGGGCCTTCCCAGCACAGATCAGAAACAAACCTGCATGACACATTGTCATGGGCTCTAGGCCTCCAGTTGGACTCGTGGGGCCATTGTTATGGGCTCTAGTTCTTATGAGCTGGACTCGTGCAGGACATTGTTGTGGGATCCAGGCCCTCATCCAGATTCTTTGGATTTGCAGTGTGTGGACAGATTTCCTGCACTCTCTTTGTATATGACTCTTTGGGTGACTATCATAGAATAATCCTATAAATTATGTGTCCTGTATTCTTTCCATTGCAATCCTGACTATAACAGAAGTGTAATAGGAAATAAAGAACCTGTGTTCAGAACTTATCAAGCACAATTTAACAATGACTCAGCACTGTGACTCCCATGCCTACTCCAGAACCTGGAACTTAGTAACTTGGTGTTATAAGGATATATATATATATATATCACTCAACAAAGTAAATGTCATGTGACTGGGATTGTTATAGCTTGCATCTACATGTATCCCCAAAACCTCATGCAGCTATAGTTGCGGAGGAAGCAGGCTTTTTGGATGTGACTGAATTTAGTTTGTGATTGATTTGTGGTCCAGTGCTGGGGTTAAGGGTGTGACTACTACATCTGCCCTTGGGTGTGTAACCTGCATACAATAGTAGGGACAGAAAGAGGCTTGTCCCTTCTCTCTCTCCTCACTCATTGTTTTTGCTATCTTCTGTCGCTGTGAACAATTGTCCCTCTGTCATGTATCACTCTGTTTTGGAGCCTTGAATTATGGACAGAAACCTCTACAAACTGTGAGCTAAGTAAACCTCTTCCCCTTTAACTTTGGGTGTTGGGTATTTTGTCTCAGCAACGAGAGAAAAATAACTAAGATAGGGATCAAATCTGTCCTGTCCAGTGCAGAATCCTAGTGATTTACCCAATGCCCAACACATAATAAGTTCTTAATATAGTTGGAATAAATGAATGAATACATAAAAATGTGAAAGGAAAGAAAGACAGGAAAGGAGAAGAAGGGAGGAGGAGAGGAAAGAAACAGAGGCAATTTTTAATCAGGACATGAGACCCTGGATTAAAGTCGATCTTCGAGGAATCTATAATCTAATTATTTGTACTGTGTTACCATGGAATTATCTCACACTGTGGTACCCTAACTTGCACTCCAAAAAAATGGAGTAAGTGAGTGTACCAGGTGGTTTCATCTGAAGATTGGTGAAGTGATGTAGAGAAGTTGCATAAGTTCAAAACTGTTCAGTCTGAAAACTCAATCAAGTTGATCATTATGCAAGCTAATTACTATGTGACTGAATATTTTTTTGAGGAAAAACTATTTTGAGCAATTTTAGGTTTACCTCAAAATTAGATGAGATATAGTATTGAGATATTCCATATAACCTCAGCCCCCACATACACACAGCTTCCATGAATATTGGTCAACATAAGTATTCTTTTCCTGGCTTCTTTATTTGCCATCGATTAAGTACAGTCTCCTATGTGGTGAGGTTCTCTAGGGCACCATAGCTAACTCACATTAGCACTGAGGGACCTTTTATCTTTTCAACCATATTATAGCTGTGCGAAGGTAGGTGATGAAAAGCAAGTTTCATGAGAAAATCAGTGAGGAACAGGACATGAACAACCTAGTAAATGAGCAACCTGAATTCCAGGACTGCAAACTGTACCAATGTCCGACAAAGTTGCACTTCTCATTTGTAAGCAATTGTGGTTATGTAAAGACAAAATAGAAAACTTTCTTTCAGTTTATGTGTATTGCATTTTTAAGCAGCCATTAATTTCTCAATATGGAAATACTTTTTAAGTTGTTTGGATTTAGCCACTAAATAAATGTAACATTTGGTGTTTCTTTTGGTCAAGGGGACCATGAAAAATATATTAAGACACAAGAGAATTTGGGAACTGTAGGTTAAATTCTTTCTCTGATACTGTATTCAAAGCAAAGGCCCTTGATAAATAAGGATATAAAGGTAATTTAGAAGGATTTTAATGGATGAATGTCTTAATGATTAATGTACCTAGTAAAATGTACAAAAAAGATTTTAATATTACCCATCTATATCCAGATCCCCCAGCCGGAATTAATCATTTTCTTTCTTGGCAACCATCTTTATCTCTCTTGTAATTTTCTCCTCTACCTTGAATCTATTTTGGTGACTATGTTGTTATTCTTATGGCAATAATTTTATTTTACTCATCTGAGTATTTACTTGTCACTCAGCAAGTGGGGAAAAGCCAAGGGTTAACAATAATGATCTGTAATCTATGAGGTAGATATTTATACCAGAAATTGTGAGCAACTGATCTTCCTTTATTATGAAGACACACCATGAAAACTGATATAAAGTGTTTGGCTAATGGACAGGTCGAGATAAAACAATTTCCTTACTGCTAGACTTGTTTACTAGGGAAGATTGTAGTCTTCTCCAGAAACCTTTTGGAGATGCAAGAATTCCAGTCTGTGTTAGATAATTTCAGTAAGGCACCACCTCCTACTGGTAATAAAAAGACCAGTATGCATGTAAGATCCACACTGTGAAAATGTTAAATCCTTCCACAGCATACTAAATAACTCCAGCATTGTTCTCAGGTCAATTAAAGATTAGTCCAGAACTGACAAAACTGATATACCTATTTACCCTTTGCAAATCCCCATGAGGTAAGAGTGTGTGTGTTGAGAGGAAGTTTTTATTAATTACTGTTTATCTTTCATGGCTAAAAAATTGAAGACTGAACTATTAAGATCCTCAGCTGAGGCCCCACAGCAAGATGAGTCAGCTCATTGAATTCAGACCCTTCAATTCTTTATGCCACTGTGCTCTGAAGCCACCAAACTCACCTACTGGGAAAACAAAAAGACCTTGATATACTAAGGATAACCCTGTAACAGTTAAAAGGAACTTTGGCATCATCTTTCAGAGATCATTGCTCAGGCATCAGGCACCAGGTGTTGAGAAGAGTAGACATTACAAGGTTTATGGAGAAGAAGCTGACAGGATGCTGTATCAGGTAGCAAAATGATGGCGTGATTGATAGGACTGCACCTGGGCTCTGCGGTCAGCCACAGGGTGAAGCAGGCTAGGTGCTGGACTCTGTGCTGGGGATGGAGAATTTTCAGTCACGTCTCAATGAGAGTTAATGAGATTTAAGTCATAGGTAGCATGCTCCTTCTCTTGGATCTGACCAGTTCCTTAAGTTTTTTGCCTTTGTTTAGCCCATTTTATATGTCATTTCAAGAATGGAAGGTGGGGAAACAGCTCTGTGATTCTCAGCTTTGTTAATCACGTTCAGAATGAAGCTACAGCTATAACACAAATGAGAAAGAGTGGACATTTAAATAGAGCAGTGGAGATAGGGGTAGGCAACTGAGAAAGCTATAGTTTGACTGGAGGAGGAAGGGCAGAAGAAGGCAAGGAAGAAAGGTGTGACTGGCAGCCAAAACAAACTAGAGGATTTAATCTGTGTACTCAGAATAGAGAAAACATGCAAAGTGAAAACAGAGCTTGTTAAAAATAAATTCCAGCTGCAGTCTTGAACTACAAAGTAGTGAAAATGGTCTTTAATTTTAAAAAAAAGGTAATAGCCATCAAATTCTCCTTTACTACCATCAGGTTTTCTTTTAAATTTCTTTTCTCTTAATTTCTATTCTCCACTTTATCCTCAAGTACCAGGGATTGAATACTTAGAAACATAATGCTGTTAAGAATTCTCTGGGCAGGTTACTGAAAGTTCAGATATGTGGGTGCATCTACAAATATTCTAATTCAATAGGTCTGTAGAAGGACTCAAGAATAAACATTTTCAGATCACTTGCTATATGATGCTGATGCAAGTGGTCCAGTGATTGTACCCTGAGAAACACCACTCTATGCAGTCAGTGCTTTTCTTGACGTTAACCTAGCATTCAGGGTCATTTGGAATAAATAGAATTTATTTGGCTGCTCCAAATAAAAAGAGAATAATAGAGTACTATTAGTATAGATACTTCTTTTCCCTTGATGGTTTCTTCTAATAGGAATCTGAAAGGGACAGCAAAAGAATCAAAAAGAAAATTCACACATTGTAGAGTTGTCTAGACAGCTTACTAGCTGTTGACTTAAGTTTAAATGTCAACTACAACTATAACATGTGGTACAACTACAATATAGCTCATATGCTCACTGCATATATACTACTTGAGAATTTTTGAATCCTTAAAAAGAGATATTTGGGGCAGTGATACAGGGCCTTGCTACATAGTTGAATCTGGTCTCAAATTTGCATTGTTCCTGACACAGTCTTCCAAGCTTTAACAAAACCATACTGGGTACCTATTAGCATAAGGAAACTTCCCTGAAGATGGTGAGGCCTGCCTGTTGAGAGTTAATCTGCACTATGCCCTTCCTCCATTGTCCCCAGGACAGCAGTGCTGGCAAGTGGATTGTGAGTCTATTCTCTGCCCTCCCATCGTTGTCTCCAGGACAGAGGTGCAGGCAAGAAGAACTGACAGGAGTGTAGGTCCATGCTCTTCATTTCCTCTCTTGACCCTGAATAGTGGTGCTGCTGAGTGGAGGGTAGGTGCGCACTCCGTGCTTCCTTCATTGCATCAGAACAGTGGTGCTTGTGAGTTGAGTGTGAGTCTGAGCTCTGACCTCCCACCATTGTCCCTGGGACAGCTTGCTGGTAAGAAGAGTACAGCTGCTGGAGAGAGGAGTACAGCAGCACCAGCAAGAGAAGTGACAGTGGTGCCAGCTAGAGGAGACATCCTGAGGAACAGGCACCGCCTAGGAAAGCCTTGCCATCTGTGATAAGGGCATCTAACATTAGAAATCTAAAAGCATCATCACAGAAAACAAAATAAACTATATAATGGCAAGATGATAAAGCAAAATGTAGTTCCAATCACCCAACCCACACAGGACAAATCTGGAACACAAAGGGATAGAGGAAATTGGAAGCCAACAAATGCAACTCTCTGAAAAATGGAAGAGGCCATAGAAAAAGTAATCTGATCTTACGTACAAAGAGAAATGACTATCAAAATAAAAAACATTAAAGCAGAAAGAGATAAACAAATAGACAAGTTCAGAAAAATGATGAAAACCTTGAATACCAAACATACACAAGAAATAGAATTAGTGAAGCGGGTCCAAACAGAAATGCAGGACATTAGAAACTCCATTGAAAGTATATGCAGCAGATTGGATTAAGGTGAGGATAGAATATCAGATCTGGAAGAAAAAGCACAACTAGCAACCAGGGAAAGAAAGATATCTTGAAAACTGCAAGAGACTACAAAAAAAATCAATCCAACACCTATAGGATGAAGCAAAGAGCAGCATAAGATTGATTGGAATCAATGAAAAAGCTACAAAGAGCAAAAATGCCATTAAAAAGCTCTTCACCTAAATAATGGCAGAAAACTTTTCAAACATGGATAAAAAATTTGACATGCAAATAAATGAAACATATAGAACCCCAAAGAGCCAAAACCAAAATACATCCCCACCAAGGCATATAATACTCAAGATTCCAGAAATTCAGCACAAAAAAAAAGTTTTAAAAGCAGCTGGAGAAATGAAACATATCATCTGTAAAGTAAGGCCCATTAGAATCACAGCAGACTTCTCAGTGCAAACCTTAAAATTAAGAAGAGCTTGGAGTAAAATATTACAAGCCCTAAAGAAAAACAATCATTAACCTGGACTGATGTATCCAGCAAAAGCATCTTTCAAAACTGATGGAGATATAAGATACTTCACAACATAACAACAAAAGAAATTTATCACCACCAAACCAGCTCTACAGAATGCTCTGAAAAACATATTAGAAAGAGATAATAAAGACTACAAACACAGGAACACAGATAGAAAGAAGCCACTAGGCAAGACAAGCAATTAAGAAGAGCTGAAAGATAAGGAATAAATAAAAAGCAAACAACATGAAAAAAAAATGAACACATATCAGTTATAACCATCAGTGTAAATGGTCTCAACTCACCAAGCAGAAGAAATAGACTGGCAGGATGGATCAAGAAGCAAGATCCAACAATATGCTGCATTCAAGAAAAACATTAAACCCCAAAAGAAATTCACAGACTAAAAGCCAAAGGATGGGAAACAATTCTCCATGCTACAGCAAACCAGAAAAAAAGGAAGGGTAGCTATTCTATTGGCAGACAATGCAAACTTCAAGCCCAAACTGAACAAAAGAGACAAAAAAGGTCACTGCATACTCATTAAGGGAAAACTCCAAGAAGAGGTAGCAATCATAAATATTTACGCATCAAACACAGGTTCACCCAACTACATAAAATAAACATTAACTGACCTGAAAAGCCAAATAACACTAACACAATTGTAGTGGGGAACCTTAATACCCCACTCTCATAAATGAATAGGTCAACTAGACAAAAACTCAGCGAAGAAATATTACAATTAAACCAAGCCTGTGAACAAATGAACTTAGTAGATGTCTACAGAGTGTTCTACCCCAAACCATCAGAATATACATTCTTCTCAATTGCACATGAGACGTTCTCCAAAATAGAGCATATATTAGCTAACAAAACGTGTTGACATAGATGTAGAGGAATTGAAATCATCCCATGCATACTCTCTGACCATAGCACAATGAAACTAGAAATCAGTGACAAAGGGACCACAAAAAATACATTAACACATGGATGTTAAACACCCTTCTGAACAACCAATGAGTCACAGAGGAAATTAAAGACAAAATTTAAAAGTATATACAATTAAATGATAATGCCAATACAACATACCAACACTTATGGGATGCAATTCAAGCAGTTCTATGAGGGAAATTTATAGCAATAAACTCATACATCATGAAAACAGAACGTGCTCAAATAAACAATCTAATGTAGAACCTCAAACTTCTAGAAAAAGAACAAATCAAACCCAAAGCTTGTATGAGGGAGGAAATTATGAAGAAAAGAGTAGAAATTCATGCAGTAGAGACTAAGAAAACAATATAAGGAATCAGTGAATTGAAAACTTGGTTCTTTGAAAGAATAAATAAAATGGACAAACCATTAGCCATCCTCATCAAAAAGAGAAAAAAAAGAACACAAATTTAAGCAACTAGGAATGAAAGTGAAGAAATCACAACAAGTCCCACAGAAATCCAGAAGATCATCAATACCTGTTATGAGAACCTATATTCTAATAAGATGGAAAAGAGAAGAATTGGACACATCCCTAGACACAAATGAATTGCCAAAACTAAACCAAGAAGATATAAAAATTCTAAATAAACCAATATCAGTCAAAGAATTTGAAAATGTAGTCAAAAGTTTACCAACAAAAAGAAGCCAGGCCCTGACAGAGTCACTGCTTAATTGTACACAAAATTTAGAGAACTAATGCCATTAATGCTGAAACTCTGAAGAAATTGAAAGGGAAGCAAATGTCCAAAATCATTCCTAGAAGTAAGTATTACTCTGATTCCAAAATGAGAGAAGAACCCAACCAAGAAAAGAAAAAAACTACAGGCCAATCTCTCTAATGAACATTAATGCAAAAATTTTTAATGAAATATTGGCAAACAGAATGCAGCAAATCATCAAGAAGATTATAAATCATGGCAAGTAGGATTCACACCAGGGATGCAAGGATGGTTCAACATACTCAGATCACTAAATGTAATACACTATATCAACAGAGCAAAGACAGAAATCACATGATCTTCTCAATAGATGTGGAAAAAGTATTTGACAAAGTCCAACACCCATTCATGATAAAACTCCTACAGAAAATTGGAACAGATGATCTTATAAAAGCCATTTATGACCTCAATCTTATAAAAGCCATTTATGACAAATCAACAGCTAATATCGTATTAAATGACCAGAAACTGAAAGTTTTCATTCTAAAATCAGGAACAAGACAAGGATGTCCATTATCACCACTCCTATTCAATATAACTCTGGAAACATTAGCCAGAGCAATTAGATAAGAGGAAAAAATAAAAGGAATAAAGACAGGAAAGGAAGATATTAAATTAGCATTATTTTCAGATGACATGATACTCTACATAGAAGACCCCAAAATCTCCACCAAAAGACTTACAGATTTAATAACCAGATTCAGTAGTGTAGCAGGATACAAAGTCAACACTCAAAAATCAATAGCACAAGCAACAAACTCAAGAGAGAGAAATTAGGGAAAGCACACCATTAGTGATAACCTGCAAAAAATGAAATACTTAGGAATCAGTCTAATAAAGGATACAAAAGATCTATATAATGAAAATTACAACACCATAAAAAAGGAAATTGAAGAGAATATCAGAAAATGAAAAGATATCCCTTGCTCTTGGAAAGGAATATCCAATATAGTGAAAATGGCCATACTCCCCAAACTGCTATACAGACCAATCAAAATGCCATTAACGTGCCTCACAGATCTAGAGGAAAAATTCCTAAAATTCATTTGGAACCAGAAAAGACCCAAAAGAGTAAACATAATTTTCAGCAAGAAAGACAAGTCAGGAGGCATAACAATCCCAGACCTGAAATTATACTGTGATAAAATCAACACGGTATTGGGAAAAAAGACCATAGCATCAGTGGAACAAAATAGATGATGCAGACAAATCTTCAAACACACTCAGCCACCTTAGCTTTGTCAAAGGAGCCAAATATGCTCACTGGAAGAAAGATAGTGTCTTTAATAAGTGATGCTGAAAAAACTGGCTCTCAACATGCTGAAGACTAAAACTAGACCCATGTCTATCACCATGCACTAAACTAAAGTCAAAATGGATCAAAGATTTAAATATTAAAATAGAAACATTAAATTTATTGGAAGAGAAAATAAGCAGAAATGTCAAACACATACGTATAGGCAGAGGCTTCATGAACAAAACCCAGACTGCAAGGAAAATATTACAGAGAATCAACAGTTGAGATCTCACCTTATTAAAAAGCTTTTGAACAGCAAATGAAATCTTTAACAGAGTGAAAAGACAATCCACAAAATGGGAAAATTTATAGCCAGTTGTCCCACAGACAAAGGACTTACATCTAGAACTTATAAAGAACAGAAAAAAATCAGACTCCCGCATTCAAAGATCCAATACAAAAACAGGCATCTGAGATGAATATAAACTTCTCAGATGAAGATATACAAGTGGTAAATAAATGCATGAAAAAAGTTTTAAAATCATTGTTCATTCAAGAGATGCAAATTAAAACAATGCTGAGATTCTATCTCACCCCTGCAAGAATGGTTATCATCAAAAAATCAACCAATAACAAATGCTGGAAGAGCTGTGGGGAAAAGGAACCCTGCTCCACTGCTGGTAGGAATGTAGACTGGTGCAACCACTGTGAAAATTAGTGTGGAGATTCCTTTAAAAACTAGGATTAGAAGTCCCATTCAAACCAGCTATTCTTTTTCTGGGTATCTTCCCAGAAAAATTAAAAACATCATACCATAGTGATATATGTGTACTCATGTTTGTAGCAGCACAATTTGTAACATCTTGGAAACAATCTACATGCCCACCAATCAAAGAATGGAAAAGAAAGATGTCTCTTTTATATAATAGTACTGCTCAACCATAAAGAAGGATAAACTTGAGACTTTCATAGGTAAATGGATGCAAATAGAAGCCATACTTGTAAGTGAAATAAATCAGGCCCATACGTGTAAACATCATATTGTTGTACTAGTGTGAGAAATTGAACAAGAAAATAGGATCCAAAATGTAAAACAGTCACTGTGAACTGGGAAACAACTGTCCAAAAGAAAAGACAAATTACAATGGGGGAAAGGGAAAAGAAAGAAAGGGTACAAGATAAAATATATGTATGTACAAGACTGCTAAGATTGTTTCATAGCTAGCTTCTTTTAGTTCCTTGAAAAGAATGGTTTGTGCTAATATTGTTTACACAAGAGATCATGCCTATATCTTGTACTCTGATTAACTGATACAAAGACAACAATATGCAATGTACAAACTATTGTAATCATCCTACTAACATGTTTTGAAACTTCATTTCATTGTTTGTTTATCTTTTTCCCCTTTAAAATTAACAAAAGAGGTTTCTATTTGGTAATAGAGATAAACATGAAGAGTGCTAATATACATGAGTAAACCAAGTCTCAGGATGGGGAAAGATGTGGTGAAGGTGGGCTGAGAATGAAAGAAACTGATCTAAAGCCAACTCTCACCTGGGTCATTACAATAACTACTCAACCAATTTCTCAGCTTTGCCTTTATTACCCACAGTCCATTTCTACTTCTTCACCATTTATCCTTTTAAGATGCCATTTCGATTATGTTGCTGCTGCTGGAAACAATTCCATCTTATCTGGAAAAACACTCAAGATTTTTGCAACCTAATGATTCACTTTGCTGATCTTCTGTCTTACAGCCTCTCTTTCATTGACTGTATCCTTGTTCTTTCAGACTCATTACTGTTCCTTGAGCATAACGCTTTAGCTTAAATAAACATGCCCCTCCAAAATTCATGTGTTGGAATTTAACCACAATGTGATAGTATTAAAAGGTGACACAGTAGAGAGCTTATTAAGTGAGGATATAGCTCCCATGAGGGGTATTATAGGCTTTACAAAAGGGTTGGAGCAAACTAGCTAGATCCTTTTGCTCTTCTATTTCTCCTGACATCCTCAGACTCAGCACTTGTCTCCTCTGGAGAATAAAGCAAAAGGCTACCAGCTTGGGAGCAGAGGCAAGTATCTCTCAAACACTGAAACTGCCAGTATCTTGAGTTTAGACTTCTAGCCTCCAGAACTATAAGAAATTAAATTTCTAATAATTTTTTTGTGTGTGGTATTCTGTGATAGCAGCACAAACTAACACACAGTGGGAGCACTTTTACTTTAGGGCCTTAGCAATCGCTTCTCTCTCTGTCTGGAATGTCCTTCATTAGATCTACAGGATTTCTTCCCTATGATATCTTTCTTCAGATCTCTGCTTTACAATCACCGTTTAAAAGCCATGCGTGTATCCCAGCACTGTCTGGCCCCCTACCCTAATTTTTTTCATAGTACTTATCTCATGGAATATGCAATCAGATATTCAGAGATATTTAATAAAAAGAGTAAATGAATAAATAAAATAAATAACATATAGGGTGGTGATAGGGTATTTGCCCATTTTATTTATTTCCAGTGCATTATGTGCATGGCTCAAACAGTAGATATTCAATTTGTGATTTTATTTTATTTTTTTAAAGAGAATATACAATAACAATGCAGGAAATCAACAATGGTTGCTATATTGCATAGGGGGCAGAAAATGACAGGGATGGGTCAATGTGTGATTTTAAATAAAGAAACAAAAAACAATATCTTCCCTCTACTGCATCCTACCACCCTTTTTCCTATAGCATGGCTGAGACCTGGTTGTAATTTTTAATACTATTTGGCTGAAGGCCTGAGGTTAAGGGAGAGACCATGGACTTGGTTATAGAAGTGGCTCAGTTTAGGGGCACACACCCAGACCTGAGTTCAGGTTTCTTCATCCTACTCCTGGTTAATCTCTATGCAACTTGACACAGCTGACTACCTCCCAGGCATTTTCGTCTCTCTAATGTATGGCCAAATGACTCCCTAGGAAAAGCGTAATGTTTGCCCATCACACCATTCCAAGTGTTCTCCAAATCCTAATTCAAGTTTTAGATTAGCTTTTCCTTGGGATGTACTGAATGATTTCAGGGAAACCCCTTCTTTTAATCTAGGGATAGGCTACAACTCCATACTGACCCAAAAGAGAATCCAACAACATACCTTTTGTTGAGATCAGTAAGTCTTAGATAAAAATAATAATTGAAGCACCAATAATATAGCCCAGGTTTTATATCCCAAACACAATCCTTGTTTTCACAATTCATGTGCTCTGGGTGAAGGGGTGGCTATTCAGGTTAAATATCTCTCCAGTTTTCCTGCTTTCCTAAACAACTGTTATAGGCACAGCAAAGTTCTATGAGAACATACAATAATGGATAGACACTGGGAAGCCTACAGTTGAATTTAGAGAAATCATTAAAAAATATTTCTGTAAGGAAAATTATCCACAAGAGTGAATTCACCTAAAGATGTTCTTACTACCTTCAATGAATACAATCTTTATATGTCACAAACATGAGCTAAAAATGATAATAATAATAAATGGAAATTGAGAAAGGGGATCTAGAAACAGAGGAAGGGAAGGAGATAGGGAGAAGAAGAATTAAAAGAATCATGATATGTACAATCCATGTACCCACTCTGTGTGATGAACATAAGCACCATGTACTCCAAACATGTAGTAATTTAAAAAAAAAAAAAAGGAAGAAAGAACTATTTCACTGGTTCCCAACTTTACCTGATGCCATTGACTATCTGCCTCCCTCTGTGGACCCATATTTTGAAAGGCATCTGTCAAACAAAAATTCATTTCTTTTTCCTTCCTTTCTTATGGATTGTTTTGGTTCTATTACAAAAAAGACATAATTCCATTTAAAAGCAATAAATAAATAATAAATTGCTTTTGCTAGATGAAGCTAGTGCTTCAATTCTCATGCACAGAATTCCTATGCTTGTGACCATCACATTCTTGTGCTGCGCACCGGCAGCTCTACAATTCTTGCGTCACAAGTGTTGCCCCACTTTCGTACTTGTGAGATTCTCTTTGGAGATATAGGAAGGCTGACAAAAGCTTGACTTACTTGTCTATTCAGGGGAATGCTATTTACTGATTATTGGCTCTCTTACAATCTATTTAACTTTCACTTTTGTAAAGAGCAAAATAGAATATAGAAATAGGAAACGCGGAGATAGATCTTTTACAAATAGCTAGAGGAACAAGAAATGGAGAGAATGAATAGTAAGAGAATAGGAAAAGGAAGGAAAATGAGTTAAAATGTGAGTATAGATACCTTTACCGACCCCTAACAATGGCTGAAAACATGTACTGCAGATATATTCTGATAAAAAATTTAAAATTATCTTTTTTGAAAAAGATGCTTTGATTTTACTACTCTGCAGAATAGTTATCATCTCAGTCTGAAACATCTGCACTCAAGTCCTCCTCAGGTACACAAAATGCTTATATTTGAGTAACAAAAAGACTCTTCCCAAAACAAAAGATAGTCTGCCTCAAAGTAATTCTCATTTCTACTGCAAAGTCTGAAACTGCTGGTAAGTTTTTAAATACAGTGTTTCATTTCCATTACCTTCAAAAATATTAAAGCATGGTGTATATCCTGTTGCCAACGACATTAGGTTTTCACCCTAGGCTAATTTTCTCATTCCCTAAATTTACCTGAAGCTGCCACATCTCTTAAAAAAGGGAAACAGTAAACTTTTTTAATCCAAAGGAATAAAAAAATGGAAGGATTTAAGAAAATGGATTATTTCAACCGGGATTGCTTGTTTTGTCTTCTTGTTTTCTGTTCTATTTTCTACTAAAATAATGATAGTATTATTATTATTGTGTTGTTATTAATAATACGATACATGTATTATTGTTTAACATAATCACCCAGGGAAACTCTTCTTTTATTTGGTCACTAAAACTAATATTGCACTACATCTTGGCAGTGAAAGATTGATTCAGAATTGACCTCTTTGTAACCCAGCCTTGCAAGATTTAAGCAACAGCAGACCAAAATATAAGTATCCACTGGGGCACACTAGTGAGACTTGGATCTTAGGCTATGGCTATGGTGGTTCTCACAGAGTCCTTATCCTTGTACAGACAAGCTTTTCTAAATCTGGGACAGGCTTTTGCAGGCTCATGTTAATCATTTCATTTCATATTCAAATATGCTCCAGAATCTTCCAGCTTTGGAGAAGGAGAAATCTCTCAAACTTCAATGCCTTTTCAAATACTATAGTGTTTTTTTCTTTCTTCTATAGCAGCGCTTTTTGAAAGAATTACCCTTGTTTGCTGTCTGTTCTTACTGTTACCTATTTAGTCTTCAACTCAATCCAGCCTATTTTTCAAACCCGTGTTCCTTTGGATCTCCCTCTCGCTAAAGTCAACAGTGCGGTCAAATCCAGCATTTGCAGCTCTGTATGCAACTAACTTGGTCTTTCAGCAACACTATGAAGTTTACTGTCCTTTTCAGTGTTATACCACACTCTGGTTTTTCCCAACTCATGGCTTCTTTTTATCAATTCATATTTGTTGGTGTCTTCACTATTTGAGTTTCCCTAATTTGGGGATTCTTTGGTCCTCTGTACCTATCTACATTCTCCCTACAGGATTCCATCCAATCCTGTAGTTACAGACCATTCACAGAATTCACAGCTAATATTCATAGCTCTAGGTCTAATCCTTCCCCTACATTATAACTGAATATATTTAAATTCCTGTTTTACCATAATGTGTGAAAATGGAAATGTTAGACTCTCCAAAATGTATTTCCACATTGTGCCTCAGTATGGTTCCCCAATTCCTCCTGCTTCTCAAGGCGAAGAGCTAATTCATACTCGCCATTCAGCTGATTCCTGGCCACCACTCTTCTCCCTTTTGCCACAGCCCATATCCAGTCTGTCCCACTCTAGTGCTCCTCCCTGCTTCAAGCTACCTGTCCCTCTTAACTGTACTACCACAATAACTTTGTATCAGGTCACTTTGCTTATATTCTTGCCTCCATGGAATCGATTCTCCATCATCAAAGTGACTATTTTAAATTAGGTGGTGATCTCTTTACTTGCACTGAATTCCAAGCTCCTCTTCATAATCTTTAAGGCAATGCACGATTTTTGTCCTTTTTTTTTTTTTTTTTTTTCTCTTTACTTGCACTGAATTCCAAGCTCCTCTTCATAATCTTTAAGGCAATGCACGATTTTTGTCCTTTCTTTTTTTTTTTTTTTCCAGTCCCAGGAATCGAACTCACGACCTTGGGCTTGCCAGCCAGGTGCCGTGCCACTGAGCTAAATCCCCAACCTGATTTTTGTCCTTTCTATATCATTGTCTTTCCTTTGCTTCAGTCACATTGGTTCTTTTCATTTTCCCCAAAGTCTCAAGCTCATTCCCTCTCTTACTATTTTCAAAGTTTATTTCTTCTGTACAAAACAACCTCCCCCTATCTCTTTATATAATTTGCTCCTTCTCATCACTTGTATCTTCATTCAGTTGTCATTTCCTCCAAGAAGCTTTCTTGGCTACCCTTCCTGAGGTGGACATTAGGCATACTAGATACTATCTGTCATATCACCCTGCTTTGCTCATGAACTGAAATCTTCTTTATATTCTACCTACTCCGTCCCTATTAGAGTTTAAGCTTCATAAAGGTACAAAGCAGTTTTCATAAATGCTGGTAGGTAATAAAGGCATAAAAATATTGTTTCAAGTTTTAGGATGAGCATGAAAAGCATTAGTAGAATCAAAGCCAAAGAATGGTAGTAATGAATGATCCTTTATTTTACCTGTAGTGGTGGGTCCTGGTTGACCACTCCCTAAAGCTCCCATACAGCTGGATAACTAGCATGCTGGGGGTGAACAGCTTCTTGGTGTGTTTCTTGATTTGCATTAATTCTTCAAGATTTTTAAGAAGAGAGTGTGTGAGAAAATCTGAAGAATTTAAGAGCAGATATGGAATGCAGAGTAACACCATAAAATACACTCATTTTTAGGCTCTGTTTACTTAGGGTTAGTTCTTGCCTCCAGCCACCATGCTCACGATAGCTACAGCAGAACCAAACACTCTCTCTCATTCCCATGCAATGGGAAGAAAGGCAGAAAGTGAGAGTTTCTTTTTGGGAAACTACCTCATTGTCTCTGACTCAGTCATAGGCCCACCCTTGAATTAACCACCATGGTAAAGGGAGGTGCTTTGATAATACGCTTAGTCCTAATAATGCACCTAAGGGGGAGGTGCTTTGATAATAAGCTTAGCTCCATGCCTAGAAATTGGAGCAGAGCATCCCTCATCTAAGATTGGGAACAGCAAGATGGCTATCATCCAGAAAACTGGAGTGCTTTTGTTTTTATAAATTCATTCATCCACACTTGATGTGCACCCACCATATCTGTGGTGTTCTTTTAGGTGCTAGAGACCTTACAGGGGACAAACACACCCAATTCCTCAAATTATAGCAAAATGCCCAAGATTTCAAAGCTACAGAATTGTTTTATTGCTCTGTCTTGGGTAACATACCTGTTTCCTGGGAATAGATGTTGGCAGGCTGACTCTTTCCCACCTCAGGAGAAGCCATTCAGCAGAGCTGCCAGTTCTCTTTATTAGTCTTGCATGCTATCTCTTTCTTGACACAAAAGCTACAATCACCCAGAGCAATCAACCTTTCCCCTGAACTCAGAGGATGTCAGCTGCTCAAACTGTTTGTCTTTGCCCAATATCCAAGCATATACATGGATGGAGAGATGACTGTGAGGGCAGGAGCGTGGATGACAGGGTCATGGCTTCCCCTGGATACCGGAGAAACTTCCCCCTTGCCTGACAGAAAAGAATTCGTTCATTTAATATAGTGGTCCTCTCTGAGATATCTTGCTTTTCAGGTTACAATGGAAAAATAAAACATAACAAAAAAAACACTGATAGGGGTTGGGAGTTAATTGGAAAAGTAAGTAAGAAAGAGAGCTAATAAAATATCCCTTCCAGGGCAATATGAAAAAAGCCACAAGAAAGATAAGTAGCATGCTTAAGAAAATTCAAACTCAAAATGAAGTATGAATTATTGATTTTTTCGCAAGCCAGAAATTAGCATCCTACCCTTCACCTCTGCGCTACCTAAATTTTACGGCAACTCAGTGGCCTCTTTACTGTTGGTAAGTCAGCCCTTCAAACACTACCCAGTACTTCCTTTTCTCTTCCTTTCTCATTCTCACTCACTCCCTTCTTATTTTCTCTCCTTGACTTCCATTCTTTTTCCTTCCTGTTCGTATTCTTTCACGCTCTTGCTTCCTTGTTTCCCTCCTTTTTGTGTTGGGCTGTATCCTAGCAACAGCGATTTCAATTAGAAGAGATGGGAAGGGCTACCAGTGTTGCCAAGGTTACCAGTATTTCTTGCTGCCAATGAAGTAAGTAAGAGTTGATCATAATGTAATCATATGTTACCATAAATATTTTTCTAGGCTATGCAATAAGTACCCAATTTACAAACATTTGAGTTGTGAACTTTCACAGATACCAACAAACTTAACATTCATTACAAATATTTGTACATGCAAACAAATCACAGAAGTAGCTCGTGTGTCTGCTGGACCTTGTCACAGTTGTGGTGCTGTGTGCTTACTGGATAGTGCAATAGTGCACACTAATACAGTGCTTAATTGGAGCCCAGGATACCCAGAAACAAGAGAAAATGCAGTGGTAATATGGAGTGGACTGCTAGGAAGCACAAAGAAATACACAAAGCAAGCCACTTTGTTGGACTCACAAACAAATCTGACTTATGAGCCTTCTCTTAGAATGAAATTCATTGATAACTTGCAGACCTACTGTACTACCTTTCTCTTCACCATCCAGAGATAATAGGTCTTCCACATCAAAGGTTTTGTTAAATAGTCTCACAGTGTTGGGGATGTTACCATTAAATAAGAAGTTACTCCATCACTCAAATGGTTATACAAAAATTGAGAGACATACAAAATGGAATAATAATAATAATAATTCAATTTTGACATCATTTTAGAAGTATATGCTTCTATTCTTTTTTATATACTGTGGATTTCAAATAACAATAGATAACACTGATAATAGTTGCCAACAGAACCCACACTGTCATATTAATTCAATATTATATAATTTTACTTTTTAAATATAATACCCATAGTAGTTTTATTCCTATGCCATCCTTTAAGTGCTATATCCAACTTAAAATGTAAAAATATCTTTAAAATTCCCCAATTTTATTCTTACCATTTTATCCTTATCATAAAGTTGAAATTTTCATTCAGCAGAATATTTTCCATTCATTGTAAAAAGAGAGGTGTTATTGCCTAGGAACTTGTTCAAAAGACTGCCTAACATCACACTAAGAGCACAAATATGGAGACCAGAAAACCTAACATCAATCAGGTTTAAACACTTACAATTTCCCTAACACTTTATCACCTCACATTAGCATATCTTGTAAAACACTTGTCTTTCCTTATTTGATTCCCACAATGGCTTTGTAAGCATGTATTTCCCAAGTTTTATAATAATCAAAATGTTACAGTTGATACACTGTGTCAACCTGAAGAGTCTAGAAGCTTAACTAAGTATTTCAGCAGTTCTACATCCTGGAGTGAAACTGACATGCCCTTACTGTGCTAGGATGTTGTTCATTGGCTCAACTTGAAAAGTTTAGAAGGTTGACTGGGTGACCGAGGGGGGAGGCTGGGATCTTTATTTTGTATTCACTCTGAACCTGTGCAGGAGCAGGACGTGGAGATTATGTGAGTGCTGCACTCCCCCTGGGTGGGGGTAGCCTGCTTGCAGTGTAGGGGAGGAGAGGCTTGTCCACTCCCCTTTTTGCTCTTGCTGATTTTGCTGTCTTCTTCCACCTTGAACTATTGCCCCTGTGCCATACCACCCTACCTTGGATCCAGCTGATCATGGACTGAAGCCTCTACAAACTGTGAGCTAAATAAACTTTTCCTTCCTTCATTTTGTCTGTCAGGTATTTTGTTTCAGCAACGAAAGAAAAGTAACTAAGACCCCAACAGGAAGCCAGGAAGGTTGAATGACAAGCAGCAGAGGACTGGCTTGGACCTTGTGACTCCTCTTCACTCCTAGCTCACTGCACAGCAACTTCCTCCCCCCAGGAGCAGATGTGGAGTCACCTCACTGTGGCTTCTTTCCCTTTTCTCCTTCCCTTACTTCTTTGCCAGTTCCTCCTGAGAACACCTCCTAAGTCATAAGTTAAACTACCTGCACATGAAATGCTCCTCTCAGCCTTCATGTCTGGATGTACAAGGGGCCACAGTTCCTGTCAGGGTACTCTTTCTCCCTGGCTCCAGCTTTCACTAGTTCTTTCCTTAACCTTCCATGCCTGAGACTGGTACCAATTCCTAGTGTTCTAGCTTCCAGTTGTTTTACTAGCAGCCCTGCTCACCCTTGCTCTGCATGTAGTTCTTTAATTAAATTCACGTCTATTTCTCTTTCACATAAATGTCATGATTGACAGAGCTTGCTGAAAGATGTGCCCATTTTCTCCTTTACTTCCCTTCACTCTGTTCCCCATACAGAGGCTGATGTGATACTTTTAAAAATCTTTATGAAATCAAATTCATTCCCTGCATAAAAACATCAGTGGCTCCCCACCACACACAGATAATGTCTATATTCTCTAATATAATATAGGACTTTCACGCTCTGACCTAATTTTGAACACTTCCCAACACATACTGTAACATTAGTAAACTATAGGGAATTATCAGTACTGACCAGACAGCACTTTACCTCTCTGCTTTAGCTCAACTCACCCTGCTCCCCAAGTGTAGCATGCACACTCCCCTCCAAACAAGACTGAATAAATCATCTTCCAGTTCCAATGAGTGTCAACTCTGCAAGAAGCCTGTGAGTTCCCGGGGGGTTATTCATTTTTAATTGGTACATTCTCAGTTTTCTCCTCACACAGAACAGAAAACTTGTTGAATGAATGGCCTTTCAAGGAGTGAAAATAGTTACTACTATGCTAAAGCACTTTGACAAACCCTAATTATTACTGACAGTTTCTTTGAAAAGTAGATGGGTGGTGTGAATAACTACCATTTACTTGTGCCAATTTTGTCCCAGACACTTAATGCTTAATATAGGTGATTATTGAATCTTCATAATAAAAACAAGGCATCATTATACTTTTTTAAGGATGAGAAAAATAAGTCTCAAAAGCTTTTTTAAAAACTGTCCAAAAGGCAGACACTTAATAAAAGGTACATATGGGATTCGAATCAATTTGTGTCTGTTTTCATTGCATGGATGGTGCCCTCTTCTTCTCTGAGAAGTATCTGTATCATCATGTAAAGTAGACTAACACCACCTCCGGTAAGCAAAGTCCTTGCTCAACTGTAATTCCCAGCTAGTCAACATAAAGAAGAGAATCACATTGGTTTCATATTACATTTACAAAAACTCAGCAGCATAATAAATATTCTATTTCCAGCTCTTTATAGGAAAAGGCATGTGGTTTTGGGTCACCTAATCTGATGAGATGGTAAGGCTAGAGACTGTCAGGTATTCATACAGGGCAAATAACAGTCTTAACATATACTGTGGTACATACAATAAAGTACTCATGGACCATTGGCTCCCTGTAAGAGCTGCTACTACAGCCTACATTCCTGTGAGTGTACTTCAACAGTTCTCTTTAGAACTCAGCAAGGCTCTGATCACATGCTGATCACACACAGAGAGCCAGATTCAGATAATTAACGTAGTGATTTGTTTTTCCTACCACCAGAACTTGATAACTCAATGGTAGCAGTAGTTAATGTGGCATTTTATAAGCAATAACGAATTACCCAGGGTTAGTGACTAACAATAAATTAGTACAGTTATACTCACTACAAAAAAGAAAAAAGGTCTACAAATAGGAGTTCTTTCCCACCGTGAATAAGGTTGCACAAAATCATGGAATGGGCCACTCAGGAAGACAAATCCTTTTTTCACTCTTGTCCAGCTCTTTTACTTTAGTTCCAGAGTCTCTTTCCCAATGCATGACATGGCTTCCACTGCAGCAATATAGCTCTTTTCTGTATCCTCCCACTCCAATTAAGGGAGCAACTCCTCCTGGTTTTGCCTTATCTTTCTTGATTTTAGTACCAAAAGTCGTGCATCCTGCACTTGTGCTTCCATTCATGCTAACTATGCCGAGCAGCACAAAGGCTCTCTAAAGATGTCTGCATCCTGACCCCCAAATCTGTGAATTTGTTATCTTAAATGGTAAAAGAGACTTTGCAAACACAACTGAGTTAAAGATCTTGAGATGAGTTAAGGAACTTAGATATAATCTACAGGTTAAACTGGATTATCTAGGTGCACCCTATCTAATCACACAGGTCCTTATAATTGGACAGCCTTTCCTGACTGTGGTCAGAGGGACACGGGACTGTGGAAGAGCACTCACAGAGATGTCACCTGCTCACCTTAAAGGTGGAGGACAGTGGCCTCCAGAAACTGGAAAGGCAGAGAAATAGGTTGTCTCCTAGGATCCCCAGGAGGAAACACATCTCCACCAACATTTTAATTTTAGCCTAGGGAGAAGATCTACACTGGATTTTTGACCTACAGAACTATAAGATCACAAATACTGTATGTTGTTTTAATCTACTAAATTTGTGGCAGTTTACCATAATACCAATAGAAAACTAATCCAATAACCAGCTCATTCTGCTTTTCCCAGAACTGTTCTAACCCTTAAACTGTACACTCATATCCTGCTAAACCCTAAAAGCAAGTCAGGACTACTGGTCACCCTACCTCTAGTTCTTATTCCCTAAAGTGGACTCTAAAATTCACCTTTGGCATCTAGATATACTTCAGCTGGAACAACTTGGCTAGACATATGATTTCTTAAAGGATAGTTCTCAAGGACTCAAAGACTCGGGAGTATCTGAATTCCCTTGAAGGCTTATTAAAACACAGATTGCTAGGGCTACTCGAAAATTTCTGATTCAAAAGATCAGAAAATGAGCCTGTGATCTGAATGTCTAACATCTCAGGAGATGTTGATGTGCTGGTCAGGGAACCATACTTTTGAACTGAGATAAAAGCCTTTGAGACCTTGAAAAGAATTTTGTTTGTTCATCTACATCCCAAGCATAGATAGAAATGAGGTGGGTTTATGGCCAGTTATGAGACATTATCCAACCTGTAATAACACAACTGTCAAGTCTCCTTCCTAATGTGCTAGAGCACTTGAGAGAAAACACTATGAAGTAGCAGTAAGTATTTTGATTTCATTTATGCCTTTTATAAACTTTTGGGCCCTGGGCAAGCAATTTATTGTTTCAAATCTCAGAACTAGAGCTGATGCACAGAAAATAGTATGGTGTCTGGCATATGATATATGCTCAATTATAAGTGTTGGCAGTGCAAGAAGCCTTTCTATAATATCATCCACACAGCTCACACAACCTGAGAATGTAGATGGGGAAGGTGGACATTTACCTTTCAACCTTGGTGCAAGTATTAGTCTTGGTTATACCACTCAAGTTCAGCTCCATCCTCATCGTATTTCAACAGTATTAATTTCTTGAGTTGCCCTGAGCTTTTTAAAATATGCACATCTTTTAAGCATCTCTCATTTACAAATGGTGACATTAAATGCTCTATCCCGTCTACATTTTGTATACATTCATTCAATTATTTACTCAACAAATATGTATTAAGGGCCCATACAATGATCCAGACATCTTTATAGAATTTGGCATTGGAACAGGTAAGAAAACTGAAAATATCTGTTTTCACAAAACTTATGTTTTAGAGAAGTTAAAAAGAAAAGAAGAGAGTAAAACAGGGGAAACTGAAAAATTTGGTAGTGATAAGCATTAAGACAAAAGTAAAACTGGTGAGTGTTGCTTTCTAATACACACATGGTCAGAGATGTCCTCTCTAGTGAATTGAGAATGAGTTGTGATCTGAATGACTGCAAACAGGAACACCCAGTGTAGGCTAAGAAGGAATGCTTTCAGTGTACATGAGAAGTAGTCAGAGGAAGGAAATGTGGCTGCATCACAGAAAGCAATAAGAAGAACATAAGATGAAAGAGTTCTATGATACTATGAAGGTGTAGATCTTAGGTTAGTTTGGATTTGCTTCTGACCCAGCAGAAAACCTAGGAAACAAAAAATTAAATAAATAAAACTAATTTTAAAATGTGTTTTAAATGCATGATTAGCTCTACATGTTTGTGATTCTGATGATCACTGTGAGGGAGATGTTTGTTATTACTGTCAATTCCACGTCCTATTTTTCTTTTTTCCTGAAAGACTTGTTCTACGTCCACTCTTACCATTACTTCATTGGGGCGAGGTTCCAATCAGAGTGTTCTTGTAGGTACAGGCTGAGTATGGAGCTCAGTGGTAGTTCCCTTGCATACCATGTCCAAGGCCCTAGGTTTGGCAACATCAGGCCATGAATCATCATCATAGTCATCATCATCATCATCATTTAGTAGAATGAATCAAAACTCTTCCTGGGATTTTTCTCATTGGAATTTATAGGACACAGCTCATTTTTTTTTCCACAAGTGATGAAACTTTAAAGATCCTGAGGCAGCAGACAACCAAGGGTTTGGCCTCAACTGGAGGACACAAGAAGAGGAGCAACAACAAGAGAAAAAGGGAAGAGACAGAGACACAGATATACCTGAAATTTTAGTAGTTCTAGGTCAAGGGCTTCTGGATAAACTCTACTTCCACAGTTTCACCCACTGGACAACAGTAAGGACAACAAAACCTACGTGGTTGAGATAGCTTTAGTTGGATGTCTGTCACTTCACACAGAGTTCTGTTAGATGACCCACAGCCCCATTTTGAACCTGGATATTTCCCAATTTCTATCTTCTTTCTTGGTTTTTGCCTGCAGTCTCCTCAGACATCCAGCCTCTGTATACAGAAGCTTGTTCTTTTCAACTTAGGCATGAGTAAGGCATAGTCATTAAAAACGTATCTCAGAGAAACAGATTTGTGGCTGAACTCCAGTTTACTCCAGACTACCTGGCCTAAGCCAAGTTACTTAACCAATTGAAGTTTCACATCTTCTGCCAATAAGCAAATGGGAGTCATAAGAGTGCTTACCCAAAAGTAAGTACCGTGCAACCCTCCTGTAATGGATGATACATTATGTCAGTCTGAGAAATTTAGAAGATTAGCTAAGGGACTCAGCAAGGGCCAGGGTCTTCACTTTGTAAACATCCTAAGCCTGTGCAAGAGGAGGGCTCTGATATGGTATTGATGTAAAAGACCCACTCTAGGGCAGATAGCCTGCATACAATATAAGAGAGGAAAAGAGGTTTGTTCCCCTACTTTTGCTCTTGTTGCTTTAGCTGTCTTCTGCCACCTTGAACTGTTGCCCCTGTGCCATGCCACCCTGCCTTGGAGCCAGCTGGTTACGGACTTCAACCTCTACAAACTGTGAGCTAAATAAACCTTTCCTCCTTTAACTTAGAGTGTCAGGTATTGTGTCCCAGCAACAAGAAAAAAGTAACAAGACACCTCTTAAATTGAGAGGGGATTTAGATGAGATCATGAAAGTTAAGTACTCAGCACCATGCCTACACATAATCAGTACTCTATGAATGATGGCTTTCATTATAATTTAGTGTTTCAATGCTGCCAGTGCCCTCAAACTTCTTTTCGGACTTCGCTCTCTATTGATAACCAAACAAAATCAAGGGGTGCCATTCCTCCCCCTACACACCACTGCTGCTCCATGGCTTATTTTACCAGCCCATAATATACAAAGGAAAACTTGGGGAACTTTGCTCATGGAGATCTAAATAAAATTAGAATGTGTGACCCGAGTGCTGGTTCTGTATTATCCTAATTGCAACTTATCATGTCACTGCTATGACATGAGGAAATGTGAGAGTGACTGTACACAATTTTATAAGCTGATTAATTTTTGGAACTCAACTCTGAAGTCATTCTACTATTGGGAGTGTTGACAAGATAATATATACAAAGCATTTCGTTTCCTTGGACGACAAGTATGAGCGAAATACAAAGTAGGATTAATTATTGATTATCTGTGGAAATGAGAAATAGGGAAGCAAAGATGCATATTTCTCCTTTGGCACATTTTATATCTGCCTTGTACTGTAGTTATTTTCTCAATCAGACTATAACCTCCTCACGAACAAGGAATTTGCCTTGTGAACAGTTGCACCCCCAGTAATCCCTGGTAAATAGGAGGTTTCCAAAAGATGTTAAGTAAGTGGATCCTGAATGACTTAATGGAATGCATGGTTAATTATAAAACAACATCAATCTCTGTGTGGAGTAAAGAATGAGCAAGAATGCAGACAGTGTGATTTTATGAAATGAGAATTTGGGTTCAAATGTGAGTGTTTCCATCAGTTACTTTTTAAACTTAGGTCAAGACTAATGTATTAGATACATTTTTTTAATTTAAATAATGAGAACCTCCATATCCACTTGATACTTTTGTGGCAAGAATTTAGTATAACAACACTTGGAGCTGCGAACAAGTGAAAGTATAGTTATTAATGGAAGCCTAGAGCTAGAAGTTATGCCTTAGGTAATTCTGTTTGTTTTCCTCTACTGGACCAGGTTATCTCTCTGGACTATCTGGATCAGATGCTTCCCTTAAGCATTTTAGAATAATCAGTTTGCCTTACAAGTGGAAAACATCACTTCATGAGGTGTTTTCCTTTATTTTTTAAAAAATATAATTAAATAGCAACATTGTAGGCCAAATAAGAAAAAAAGACATCATGCTTGCTGTACTACAACTGGGCATATCTCCTACTTTCATCAGGCATTCCAGATGGTTGCTGCTTTGCCTTGGCTATTCCTTGCATGGAGTTTTTAGGAAATTGAGTTGGTGTTGTTGATGATGTTGTGGTTTCTGTTTTCCATCAGAAACCCTTGATGTAACATGAAGACTCTTTTGAAATATATTGCTCAGGTAAAAAATGCATAGGAACAAATTAATTTGTAGGTCTAACTCAAGAAATGAGAATGACAGCACAGATAATTCAGTGAAAAATTCCTCACTATGCCTGGGAAACTTCAAGCCATCCAGATATTTTTGCCTTGACTTGTGGAGGGGAGCAGGTGTTGCTGCCTCTGTCCTCAGTGATGAATGCTCCTTACAACCATCAAATCATATAAATCTTTAACTTTATACGAGTTTAATTGATAGGAATCCCTGGTTGTCTTTATGTGGAAACTTCTTGACCTAGGTAGGTGAGTGGGTAAGGGCAGAGGGCTTCCAACAGCCTGGTTTCTGGGGATAGCTTATGAAAAACTGTGGGAGGCCAGGTCAGAAGATTAAGGACTAAGTGGCCTCTTCTGTGAGCACTAGTGATGAAGGCAGTGTGAGTGTGTGCTGACAAGCTACAGGGAAAATTAATAGAGCTGAGATGCTGCTGTTTCCTCAGATACGTGTCATGGATGGTGGGAGACATATGAATCCTGTTTTACTTCTATTGCTTGTGCCTATGTGTTATGGTTTGTGGCTGGGTGTTCCCCCAAAGCCTCATGCAGTTATGGGGCAAGCTTCTAGAGTTTATAATTGATTCATGGTCCAATGTTGGAATTATGGGTGTGAGTGCTACACCTGCCTTGGGGCAGGTAGTTTGCATACAATGTAAGATAGGGTAAGAGGCTGCTGTCTGCCGCTCCTCCCTTTTGCTCTTGTTGCTTTTGTTGTCTTCTGCTGCCATGAACTGTTGCCCTCTGCCATGTGCCACTCTGCCTTGGAGCCAGCTGAGTATAGACTGAAACCCCCACAAACTGTAAGCTAAATAAACCTTTCCTTCCTTAATTCTGAGTGTCAGGTATTTTGTCTCAACAACTAGAAAAAAGTAACTGAGACACTATGTCTGAGTGAATAAAGCCAAAGTGTTCAGTCACTCAGGGCTCTTTGTTGAACAGACACAAGAGTCCCAGGCCCCCCATATTTTAACTGATTCTGTATCTCTTTGTGTTTCCACTTCATTGCCCCTTGGTCATGTACAAGCTTGTAGGTTGGCTCCCTCCCAAAAAATAATCATGTTTCAGTGGAAGGCCAACTTTTCCAACCAAGTATTTTTCCTCTACTCCATTATGGTAAAAAGATTTCTCTGTTATCAACCTTGAACTGGCACATAAAGCCTCGTATTACAGTCTTAGTTCCCCAGCAACTAGGTAGGCTTTGGGAGAGGAAAAAACATGACTATTACATGAATAAAACAAGTTCATAGCAGACTTGTTCTGGGTGAAATTGAAAAGGAGACTTTGTTTGTACCTTATTCTCCAAGGTGCTTCTCCCATGAAGGAACAATTGGCTAAGTAGCCAGCAAAAATAGTTTATTTGCTACTTAGTTTTCATTTTTATCTTCAAAACAATATTTTATAGAATGTTCTGTTTATCTCATACCTAATTCCCTTCTGTGCTGTAGCAGGAAACAACAGAGAACATAATTATTTGAAAGACTTCATGAGCTGTAACAGTGATGAAGAGCTGTTCTCATCATACGGCGATCTATGACCTGAGCCACAAAACTCTTTGGCACAGAATCACAGCACCAATTGTCCAATCCTTGCAAAAGAAGCTTATCCGCAGTGCAGTCTGTGGATACAATTCCCTTACAGTTTGACTGACTACATTTCCCAGGCTCCCACAGCTCTGCTGCTGTCTTCTGGATACCCAGTGACTAAGCGTCTATGTGCCTCTTCTAATCTGTCTATTTGTCTAGGCTACTTATGTTACCCCTTAAAAATCCCTTTTCTTATTTCTTCTATTTCTAGGACCCTCACTATTTTCCAAGATGAAAAGTAGATGAACTGATAAATCAAGGCTATTACTTCTGGGAGGAGGAGCATTTTCATATTTTAGTGAATAGATTATAGAGAATTAGCTTTTGAATATTAAAATTATAAATAGTTCCTTTTTGTACATGTTTGCACTACATCATTTACATTTCTTGTATGGAGTTTGTACATGCACATAATGCATTCCAATTCATTTTTTTATCCCCTTTCCCTCTGACAGTGAAAGAGGATGAAGAGATGAAAGAGAGGGTGGGAAGGGAAAGAAGCTGCAAAATTGAAGATACACTATGTACACTTCTTACAAGGAATGAAAACACAACGTAATACACAAATGCACTAATAAAATAAATGTTTTTAAATTATGAGTAGTGCACTTAAAATACACTAGGTGCCAAGAGCACTTTACCACCTTTCTTTCTAATCTCTAATATTGTCATACAAAAGGTGTATTCTATTTGTCATTTTACAGGATGAGAGAAGTGAAATGATTCTGCTAAGGTCCCAGATCTGGTTAAAACAAAACTAGAATATAACTCTGAGTTTATCTGGTTCAGCCTGACAGTTTTTAATGTCCTAAGATAATAACAATTTGAAATATGTTATGGTTTGTGTCAGATGTGCCCCTAAAGCCTCATGCAGTCTTGTGGGGGCACTCTTCAGAGGTGACTGAATCTATAGTGTGCAGTGCTGGGGTTAAGGGTGCTGGGATTAAGGTGTGGTAATTGCTGGATCAATCTACTGATTAGACTGGCATCACCCTAATCACAGCAAGATAAAAGGGGATAAGATAAAAGGGGAGGAAGAGGCTTATCTGCTCCTCTCTGCTTCCCTGCCTCCTTCAGTCTCCCTCCTCCTCCTTACTTTTGCTGTCTTCTGCCACCATGAACTATTGCCCCTCTGCCATGGGCTACCCTGCCTTGGAGTCAGCTGATTATGCACTGAAATCTGTACAAACTGTGAGCTAACAAACCTTTCCTCCTTTCCCAATGAGTGTCAGGTATTTTGTCCCAGCAACAAGAAAAGTAACTAAGACAACATCTAAAAATAACAACTAAGTCATAGAACACTTTTGATGCTCTAACAGAAGAGCCATTTATGGATAATACAACTCTTAGTAACCTTCACATAACATCAGGTCATAGTTTCCCTTCTCCCTATCTCACTCCTTTCAGATCTTCAACCTAGGGATTCTCTGCTTTCTCCAGTTCAGAAGTGGGGCTATCAAAGAACAGTTCATAAAAGACAAAGGAGTCCATTGGAAAGAGAGTTCCACTGAAGCTAATGGGCCAAAGGTACATGACCATGGCAATGGCTAGGGACCCCCAAAAGTCTCAGCTTGGTCTACTAAGAAAAGCAGGATAAGACTGGTAAGAATGTAGACTCAGTTAATAATCAGGAGAATGGGGCTAGCCAATAATACCATGGTAGTATTTTCAGAAATGGTTAGTCTTTAAGCCATAAAGCTAAATAAAGTTGGAAGTTGTCTATTCAGGTAATTTCATATCTTTTTATTGTGAATGTAGATTTTCATATTTCTAATAAAGCAGAGATTATTTTACCCAATATAATAAATACAAAGGTTGATAATGTATTCTGTTGTTGAATTTCTGGGATCTTGATCATTATATGTCTGGGTGTAGATTTACCTTGGTTATTGCTAACTGGAGTTCTATATGCCTCACTTACTGTATGTCCAATTCTTTTTTCATGCTTGGGAAATTTTCTGCTATTATTTCTTTTTTTTTATTTTAAAGATAAAAGGAGGGAAACATTAACAGACATACAACATTTTACAACATATCACAAGCACAATACAGACAATACAGAGTTACAAACAAAGTGGTAGGGAATTAGCAATGGTGGTTGTATTACATATTGATATCTTCAAAGTGGCTTCTCATGAAAACAGATATAGACATGCAATACTGGTCAACCAAAGACTCCTTGACTTCTGCTATTATTTCTGCAGTCTTTTTATGTCATTTGTGTTGACACCTGCTGTTTCATTGACACCTATTAATCTTACATTGTTTTTATTTGCTTTGTTTTGCAGTGGTTAAATTGTTATTTCCTGGCTTCTTGTTATTTTTAAGAGATCCTTCCTTTCATGATCATTAGCATCACTGCTGTCTCCAAGGTCTGAAAGTCTATCTTCACCTTTGTTCAAGTGGTTTTGCCAGCTTTTTGATGGAAGTTTTAATTTCCTGGATATCTGTTTGACTCTGTTTCTTGCATTCTAGCTCTTTCCTATAGCATTCATTCAAAGTTTCCATTACTTTTCTATGCTCCTTTATTTTCCTTTCTATGTCTTCTTTAGATGTGCTAAGCAATTCTTTCCGTGTTGATGTCTCCTAGACTTGTTCTGGGTGGGGTGGAGGTCTGAGATTGCATTTTGCTCTTTCATTTGGTCACTTTTGAAGATTTGGAGGTTCCCTAGAGCTCAGCCTCACTCCCAGGATGACATGGGAGTGGCTGGGCAAGGACCAGAAGGTCCCTGGTGCTCAGCATGGCTCCCTTGATGGTGCATGGGGGCAGGATGTGATCCCTGATGCTCCCAAAGCTGTCCAGGTCTGTTTGGCTCCCACTCAAGGGTTCCCAAAGCTGTCTAGGTTTCAGCCCTACTTCCACAAGCATGCAGGAGTGGGAGGGTTGTGGTCACTGAGGCTCCAGACACTGCCCAGGACCCAATGTGATTCCCACACCAGTGGTGGAGGGTTAAGTACACAGTCACCAAGGCCTCTGAATCTGTCCAAAGTTCAGTGTGGCTCCACAAGGGTGTGGGGCAGGAGCATGGGGAGTGGCCACCAAGGCCACTGAAGCTGTCCCAGGCTCCACCTGACACACACACTGGTGGGGCAGGAGCAGGGGCAGCTCACCAGTGTTCCTGAAGTTGTTTCGGGTTCAGACTGGCTTCCACAAAGGTGGGGGGGTTGTGGTCATGATGGCTTCAGATGCTCTTAGGACCTGGCCCAGTTCCCATGCCAGTGGGGGAGGGGGGAGGGCACAATCACCGAAGTGCTGAAGCTGTCTGAGGATCAGCCTGGCTCCCCCAAGGGTCTGGGGGGTGGGCAGTGGTCCCCCAGACCCCTGAAGCTGTCTGGGGCTCTGTCTGGTTCCCATGCTGGTGGGGCATGGGCAGGGGCAGCTCACTGGTATTCCCAAAGCTGTCCAAGGTTCAGCGCAGCTCCAACAGTGGGGCGGGGAGCAGGAAGTTGATAATGTTCTAAAGACAATCATATCCAGCAAAATTATAGGATAAAAAGATTGTGTCCCAAAGGCACAAAATAAAAAGCCCCACAACCTTGGATTGTTGTCTTAATATGGTCAAATAAGAGGCACATCCTGACCTACTCTACCTCTGTCTCCTCATCCATCACACACACACATACACACCCACACACATACACACAACTCTTCATCTCACTCTCAAGTGGAATTCCTTTATCATGTAAATTCCTTATTTTGATAACTGTGAGGATACATTAAACATAGCTTTCACTCTTAAGAGTCTTAGTTTGGTGGTATTTCCTAGCCCCACAGAATTACAAAACTGAAAGTAAACGACATCCAGTTGAATTACATTTAAATTACTTTGATGCCTTGTAAGTCTTTCAAAATCAAAACTTTTTTAAACTAAGGGTCTTACAGCAATCTATGTAGCTAATAATAGTAGTCATTAACATTCTGGAACCAGATGCCTTACTGACCATCTAATATACAGTATACTCTAACAGTGAATTGCTAGGAGAGATATTATTATCCCTAACTCCCACAGTGAATTTCTAAGAGAGATATTATTATCCCTGTTTTAGAAGGGATTAACTAGGGGCTTGGCATATAACTCAGTGGCATAGTGCCTGCCTGGTAAGCATAAGGTCTTGATTCGATTCCCCCTAAAATTAAATAAATAAATAAATAAATAAATAGAAGGGCTTAACTGAGGCCTTGAAAGATTAAATAAACCCATAGGAAGGTTAGCATAAAGTCTGATTCCAAATTCCATGCCTATATCTATTCCTTTCTACTGCCTTCCACATGGTTTACACCAGAATCTTGTATCCAGAATCATCTTTATACCACCACCAAGGAGCAAACATCCTGTGCTTCCCCTAAAATAACAGTGGGGAGGAAGGTAGGTATGACAATTTCTGTCTTTTCTATACCATCTTACAATCAACTAGGGAGATTCTGGTCTTTGATAAGTCAAACAAAATGATAACAAGAAAAGCATCAGTGGATGGAGGCCTATTTTCTATGGAAATTCATAAAATAGATCCCTGAAGCAGGTAGGGATGTCATGTGGAAGATAGCAACCAATCATTCTTGGAGGGCTAGCACAGTGTCATGAGAGGCAGAAGAAAACCATTTATTGAGTCCCAGTTCTGCAGTTTACTAATTGTGTGACTTTAGACAAACCATGATCTCTGGGCTCGACCTTGTTTTTGAAACTGCCATGGCAATGCCTAGCTTAAGGCTTATTGTAGAACTCAACAGAATAACATATGCAAATCAGCCAGAAAATACAAGTGCTCTTGCAAAAGAGGCTTTTCTAAGTCTTAAGTTATTCCCAGTTTCTTGGGAATTTCTTTTCAATGAAATTACACATCCCATTCTCTCTTCCTTGCTTCACACACTGTGCCATTTTCTCAGAAAGTCAGTTTCCTGTGGTCAAAGATTAAATGATTTCTTTGTGATAAATATTCCAACAAGTGGGTTAAAAAAGCTTCATGGAAAAGAAAATAGAATGCAGAAGGCAATAGAGGCTGAAGGCCTCTGTGACAGAATAGCATCTTCTCTCTATGGGCTTCAGGAATCCTGACCTGAGATGGTGGGTAAGTTGTACAGTTCCCACCTAGTTTTCATCGCTGCAGGCTGGCATTGAGGGAAAACAAACTCATTTCCCACTTGCCTCAGGGCGGAGATGCCTAATTACCATGCTTCTGATTTCCCTCTGGAATCCTGGCGCCAAGGCGGAACTCAGCTCTCCCTCCCCAAATCTCCAGAGACAGGTGCTCCTGGAAAGCCTCAGCCATTGCCCTTCCCCCACCACACACACACACACATACACACACACACAGTGAGAACACAGGAGCACAGACAGACAAGGGCTGTCAGCACCAATACTGCCCCACCCAACAACCCCAACCCAAGACCAGAATGGAGGCAGGAAGACAGCAGGTGACTGGCAGAAGCATTTGCCCTTCACAGAACATCTCATTTTGCCTTTACCAAGCCTGTTTTATATATTCTACTCACATGTATATTCCACCACTGCACTGACCATTCCCTAGTGAATGGGCCTGACTTTCATATTTTTTCTTATTGCTTTTAGAGAGCTGGCCATGTAGGAAACAAAACCCCACCCCCACTCTGCCTCCTATTACTCCCAAGAACATTCCTGACTAAGCTTGTTTCCAGCCTCCATTCCCTGCCCCCTTTTCTACCGCTTGGAGAAACCATACTGTGAAAACTCAGAAAATATTACATGTCCCTTAGAAAAAAAGCAATTTGAATGTTTTAGCAGGGAAATCACTTCTAAAGCATCTGTTTCCACCCACCATCTCCACCAGCCTGAGAAGCCAGGAAATGAAGCCATATTCTGCAGTGCAGACATCATCAAGGAGTAAACTAATACCAAGAGACAGTGGTGAGGGGCATTCTGTTGCATAAATACACAGCCACAGTCCAGTAAATGGAGCTGGCTTGACAAGATCACAAGGCTTTCCTCCGGGCTTCTAGCCCCCCCACACACACACACCCCACCTTTTATTCTGGGTGCCTGTCTGCAGTGTCTTACTTTCTAATGTCTGCAGATTTCATCTATATGATTTCCTCTTGTCTTTCACAACATGGCTAATATTGATTTTGCTCAATAAGAAGGGGTTCTAAACCAGTGTGGGACATGTGTGACTAGTGTCACATATACATATAGTGTGGCTGGTTCTGACGACACACTACACTATCAGGTTTTCTTCTTTATCTATCTTGTTCTTTTATTCCCTTCCTCCCTTCTTTGTCACCTTCTTTCCTATCTTTCTTCTTTAGAAAGGGTGGGAGTTGGGAAGATGTAGAAGAGATGAGAAACTGCTAACAGCAGTGCATTTGTGACCTATTTCTTTCAGATCATTGCCTCCAATCAGCCTTTAAAGCAAAGACCAACCTTGATCTCCTTTTGTGAAAGACAATTTCGGTCACTGGGAGAGGGAGAACATGGTATATAAACAGCAGGATCAGTCTCACCTAGCCTCTTCCTTGAAGTGGAAAGTCTTAGGACCTACCCTAGACTTAGAACCAGAACCTAAACCATAGCCTGAATTTTAACAAGATTTCCAGGAGATTCCAGTGCAAATTATAGTTTGAGAAGTAGCAGGACATCTTTTTTTCACCATACTCCCCACGAAGTCATAGGGAGCAATCTTTGCTGCTCTGTACATAAAACTACCCACTGAGAGCATATAAACAGGATTACACAAGGTTCAGTGAGCTACAGGAGGCTGAAATGTAGGAGAATAAAGCAATGGGAGAAATGCTCACAGGATCCCTGCCCCTTGAAGTCAGTGCTACCCAGTAGCTCAGCTTCAGTTGAGAAGACTGTAGGAATGCAGGATACTCTGTGTCTGGTTCTTGGCCATTTCTGATGGTCCATGAGACCCTGATGATTGCAGCACTATGGAAAGAACCCTGTACCAGAAATCAGCATAACACAACTCAAAGTTTACCTTTCATCTCATCCTGGCTCCATGGCTGGATAAGTTACTAAACTAATTCCAAGGTTCTTCGTTTTCTATGATGAGACTATATGTGTCAGCTTAGCCTATCATACAAGCTATTTGTGACAATTAAATAAATGTTTAAGACACTATGCAAGCCACAGAGCTGTATTCAATTGTTATTCATTCATTATTATTAATTAGTATATAATTATAACATAAAGGTAGTTTCAGTTTTTAAAAAAATTAATAAATTCAATCACCTGCCTTAAACAAAGATCCCTTTTTACAAGCAAAAGAGATGACCAGTTCAGGTTTTTGACCTTTGAAAATGAAAAAGAGCAATGGTAATAAAAAGATGAGTGGACAGGTGAGTGGATGGATGGATGGATGGATGGATGGATGGATGGATGGATGAATGGATGATGAATTCATAGATCAACGGGTGGGTGGGTAGACAGATGAATATTTACTGAGCATTGATACACTGTGAGGTGTTTTCACATATATTTCACTGACAACCTGTGAGACCACATGAGCTTCAAGTAATGGGCACTCATCTCACCCCAGTGTAATAAAGCTTTCATTCTTCTGGCTGTGGGAAAGCTACTAAGACAAGAGTTATCTGTCCCCAAAGAGGACAATTAAAGAGAGCAACTTCATTTCAGGTGGCAGCCAAAGACTCCTCAATACAAGGGCACTAAGGCCCAGCACACTTCCCAATCCTGTGTTTTTCATTAGGACTGTATCCCAGTTTCTTGTCCTGCTGCTCAATCCCTTCCCTTCCAGAGCACTTCTTCATAAGCTACCTGCTTGGCAATCCCTATCTCACAGCTTCCTTCCCAGAGAATCTAAACAGTGACACACTGCCATACTTCTTTCTCAAGTACTGACCCTATCTAGTCAACCACAAGCACTCACTGAGCACCATCAGGATGACACATGCGGTAACATACATGCTCAGAGCTGAAAGAAGAATTGGGGAATCACAATAATAGACAAGAGTCTGAGTTTCAGTCATTTAGCTAAGCTCACCTTGCTAGTTAATGGAGACTGAAACCAAACTCTAGGCCTCTTGACTAATGAGCCGGTATCTTTTCTATTATAAAATGATACTGTACTGCAAAAATGAATGGCTCGGGTCTACATCTGAGAATGAATGTAGCACTCTACATTAACTTACAAAATCCCAGGGTAATAAATCGTTCAATAACAAACTCTTCTATCATGATTTTTGGCTTGTTTCCAAAAGCTGACACATTTACTATTTTAAGATATTGCTGGCTTTCTACTCCTTAAGGTGAGTAACCAGATACATCAGTTTGAGTTGGTCAACCTTCCTTTTTGATGACACATTTGGGTGGAAAATATCTTCAGACAGATTCAACAGGCTCTGTTCTAGGATCTGTAATACCTATGGTAGGTAAACACAACCTTAAAGTAGTTCAGATAATTTCTGCAAATTATCATGTCACTACTAGGTAAAGTGATAATAATTTAGATACTGGGTTAAGACACAGAGAATACCCAGGATGTTTAATAACCAGTAAGTTTCCAAGATGTAGAGAAAGAAAAGTGAAGAAACCCATTGGTTTTCCTAGATTGTGCATAAGCCATGACAACACTTTTCCTGTAACAGATCTTGTAGCATCCCCTCTCTAGGCCCATGATATTTTATATAGATCTTGATTTTGTTGTGACCAGAGTAAATCAGGATTATCCTTTATCCTTTACTTTTACTTGCAATCAGGCACTCTGCTTACTCACTTGAGTGCCTGCTTCTGATTAGCACTGATTGAATGTTTGCCAAACACATAAAGAGATGAATGGATGATCAATGCCATGGTCTCCTCCTCCTCACTCTTTCTGCAAAATATCTTGCCAGAGTAGACTGTAGGATCTGAGGATCTTATGGGAGTCGGAAGCAGAGGGAGGCTTTAAGAATTATCTTGGTTAGTGGAACATATTTTATATATTATGAAAAGAAGCCAGAGAACAGAAAAAAGGTAAGGGAAAGATGCAAATAGTGTTTTTTCTGGGCTAAATGCTTAAAAGAAATAAGATCCAAAAGTTTATCAACCCATAATTTCATCACTTTCCCTAGGTAAGGATTCGTAGCTCTTTGTTCTTATGTTTTAAAACTCCCCTGTTGAAACCTGCAGATATCCCTTCTGAGCCTCATGATTAAACTGGGGAAACAGGTCCCCAAGTTCCATATATGGGCCCCACTCTGCAGAATAAAGACCTCCATAGATTGATCTTTCTGCTTATGTTAAATGGGATGGAGTGCAGCTGCAGTGACAGTCCTCAAGTCTCATTAAACAGGGAGCTAATCTGATCAGAGGCCTGGTTTAACTGAGGCCGAATACATTTCCTCAGGGTTTTTGCTGTCCCTGAGGAAGAGGGGACTGAGGATGCAGATCAGAAATATAAGTGCTTTCACTGAGGCACGCCTGGATTTGCAATTCAATTCAGTAAGAGAAAGGGGAAAAAAGATGGAATGAGCTACTTGGCTGCAGCTATATGCCACCAGGTCACTGGGTTCCTCAGCAGCAGTGATTGTTCAAAGGAATAGGGGGTCATGGATCTAGGGCACGGTAAGGAAGCATCAAATATATTCTGTCGCTATGGAGAGAGAAGGGCCTTCTGGGAAATGGGGAAGATTGCATCACCAATTTGATTAGCACAAGGAGCTAGTCTAGGACCAGCTGAGGTAATCCTATCCACTGAGATTTTTTTTCAAACACCACCTTTTTCTGTTGTTGTTACTCCTGCTTTTTATTAAATTGCCTATCAAATGAAAACCAAGAAGAAGTGAATAATCATAGAGATATAATCAGCCTTATTGCTATTTTTACTTTTGTGACACTACCATGTTCCAAAAATATGATCTACATTAAAACATTTTTTATTGTTAGAATTAACAACACAGCTCCGAGGAGTTAAAAAGATAATGCCAGAATAGAATTAGCTCGAAACACAGGTGACCTTGGACTGTATAAAGCACAGGTCAGGCACGTTATGGGACATCGAGCCTTCAACATTAGAAAATGAGGAATTAAGAAATTAGAACATGAGAGGCTAGTAGAAAAGTATCAAGAAGCTACTACTCATAAAACCAGAGCAACCAATGTTAAACATCTCTCTGCCTGGAATATTCTAAAGCTGTAAGGCATATCCTAACTTTATTTACAAAATACAGCTCAAATGCATTAAATTTCCACAATCTCACTTAGGAGGGTTACAGTGCCCGAATGTCCAGGCTATCCATCTATATACCTCAAAGCAAATACACTGAATTTAATTATGCCTACCATTTGAGTAGCCTTTTCTATTCTTAAAATGTTTTCATGGGCCACTAGGCTTCTTACAATAACTAAGATAAGTATAGCGATACTATCATGTCCGTTGTTCCATTTTATCACTTTTCTGCTACTGTCATATTAATTAGTGGGAAAGCATAAATATGAAAGCATACGACCAAGATTTGGTAATTACTTGTGTGGCACTGGTTTCCTTATAACAGAAATTTTTAAATTCCATTTTAGTCATGTGTTTTTGGCATCCAAACCAGAGTCTGTGCACAATAGAAAGTCTGTCCACCATGACAGCTCACCCTGGGAAATGAGGACTCTCAGGACATCTGCCTCCTGTCACTATCGATCAGTTCAAGCAGATCACTGCAATTAAACACAGCCATAGGAGCTGAAGAGGCCGTTAGTGTCCCAGTCCAGAAGTCACCATACAACCATCAGGTAATTCATACCATCTTGAATCAGTCAAAATAGAGCCTTTTGCACAACCAAATGACAGGTTCTGATGAAAAGATAGAAAGATGCAAGAGGGAGAACAAAGCTGCTCTGCCTTATTTCCATTTCATGTGCCACTGGATAGAACAGATTTCTAGAAAAATAAATTTAAAGGGTCATCAGTCACCGGACCACCTAGTATGGCTCCTGTTACCTTTAGAAAGATCTCTAAAGCTCTTCTGTAAGACAACTTTCCTTTGATCTCTAGCGCAAAAAGAAAACGTAATGCTAAGTGACATAAATCATACACAGAAGATTAAATATGGCATTTTTATAGGAAAAACCCAAAATATAAATAATTTAATGAGCAAAATAAAAGAGATGGTAGGAAACAAGAGAGGCAACTTTGTAGAGATGAAGAGGGGACTTGGGGGAAGGCCAGAGGAGAGGACTGAGTGGGGTGTAATAATAATCCATGTGCGGTATGTTTACACACCATTCCCCAAGATGAATGTAATTATTATGTATCACAAACATTAATATAGCCATAAATATAAGCCAAATATATTTAATATTGTCTCTATCTATATAGTACCCTTACAGGAGCACTTTTCCTTTTTAATATGTTATGTGGTGTATGATGTTTCCATTTTTAAGGAGTATATATAATTTTGTAGTCAGAAAATATCAATAAAGACTACAGAAGAGAAAGACCAGCAAGGTGCTTGGGAAATGCTACCCTTTTAGAAGTAAAATTCAAAGGCAGAGAGAGAGTCAAAATTTACAAGAGTAATTCATGGAGAAACTGAAGTGTCTGGTTGACCAGAAATATAGCTTTTCCTCAGTTGTCCACATAGCCAGAAACTCTAAAGTTCCTTATTGCTACAGTAATTTATGGTTTTGAGGGTTGGAAGCTTCTTTGGAAATATTGTTCCCAACAGGATGGTCATATTATTTACTACCTAATGTAAGACATCCTTATGGGTGACTGTGAGTACTTTGATAAGTATTCCCAGACACCAGGTATTTAAAATCTTCTGGGCACACTGGTTGTTTGTTGATCTGGTCCTTAATAGGCAATACTTGCAGACCTCCATTTTATTTTTTTACCTTTATACCCCGCTGCCAATATTTCTGAGTGTAAAAGACAAGTTACACAAAGGAAAAATAACTGTTATTCCAGCCTGTTAGAATCATTAGATTTTTGAACTGTTTTTGAGATGTTATGAAGCAGAGGAACAAAATTTAAGCAGTTTAGTCTTTCTATTAAATGACCAATTGAGGCCAAAACTAGAGTAAAACACTAAATGAGTTCTAAAATATGAAATGAAGGAAGGGTAGAGGGAGACAAAGCAATGGTAGAGAAAATGCTGGGTGAAATAAAGGTGTAGAGAACTGACCTATGACGAGCTATCCAGTAACATGATCCATCAGCAGTAGGATTTAAATTAGCAAAAGTAAGGTTTCAGGAAACAGAGAAAGCAAATTACAGTGATAAAATATCAAAGTAAACATCATTTCTCACTATGGCAAGAGAAATGCTGAAATACAAGGATTCTTAGCAGATATCACTTACGTTGCCTTGCTTTCAGGCTGTTAAATTGCCAGCCATGATTATGCATATTAATGTGAAATTGAAAGTTAAATAAATATAATTTCATCAAGCCAACTCTCAGTGGCATGCTTTCTCTAATGGATGAAAAGCTAACTGAAATGATTAGTCATTTTAGAAATAAGCCATTGATCATAGAATTTTGAGAAGTCTTAAAAAGTGTCCAAATATCACTTGTACAGTGTGAAGCACTATACAAAAGCAATCAAAGATATGCCATTTGGTACTCCTAACAGCTCTCAGAGCCAGGAATGCTATTTTTTGTCTCAATTTTAAAATTAAAATGACCGTGTGCCAAGGTAATTATGTAGTTTGCTCACTGTTTTTTCTTTAATGAAGAAATTAGAACCAGAGCTCCTCCTGACCTCTCAACCCAGTAGAGCACCCATGGATTTGCAGGCCTAGAAAAAGAGCTGACCTTGAGCGAACTGTTGCATTCATGACTTCTGAATATCCAGTTTAGCCAAAGTTCATTTCTTTGGATAACCTAGCAGTTATCCCTCGCACTCCGCCCCCACCCCGTTGTCCATCTGACCTGGCATCCTCTCTGAAAATTGCAACTGTACTTCACCTTTGGAGTAACAAAATTCAATTGCAGTTTCTGCCTTTGTGTTTCCTCAGCCTTTTTTCCTGCACAAATTGATGGTGACAGCAGCGATACCAATTCAATTACATACCATCTTCTGGTTCCCAATAATGATTCTGAGTAAGTCAATGGGGACCAGCTAAGAACAAGATGACCGTGAATTAAAAGGAAAGGATAAGTAACCAAAGCCCGAATTAAAAATCCATTCTCACTTAGTGGGAAATTTTAAGTGAACTTTTTTTGTACAACAAACAGGGCAAATCACAGAAAGGGAAAAGTAAAGAGTAGACTGGTCATTTTACAAAAGATTTCTAGACAGAACTAGAGTGCTCAATCAGTGTATTTCCCAGATGAGCACAATATGAAGAATACAAAATTTAAAGTGCTCCCAAACAACTGGGTTTAGTAACAAACATGTCAGATAAGAGTCCAATATTTTTAGCATTTTAATTCACTGTATTTATGTATTGAGCTACTACCGTGTAACAGGCTGTTCCAGGTTAGAGTGGTGATACTGCAGAAAAAATAACAAAGTCCCTGACCCAATGGAAGTCACATTTCGAGGAAAAAAAAGATGGATGTTGTAAATGTTATGAGGAAAAACAAGCAAAAAGATACAGTAATATGCCAAGTACATACCATTTAGAACTGTTAAAAAGGATGTTTTATAGGGGATATCACTTTTTAAAAAATGAATGAATTGAGGTACAGACATGTAATATATACTATCAAATTCATTAAAAAACAAATAGCAAGGATATTTTGTTGTTCATTTTTTGTGTATATGTATTACTAGCACAGACTTTAGAGATTTCTACTTTTATAATTGTAGCTTACCCTGAAAATGACTACAATAGGCCAAAGAAATAATTGTTTTCTCTCAAATGCTAAACTGAGTTGTCCACAAAGTGAAGCCAGTTTACCAAATCAAGTGATGCTTTATTTTGTTTTAATTTTACATACATTATTTCTATGACAATTATTGAGAAAACGAAGTCCCAAATAGTATTCTCTCTAAGAAGAGTGGGCCTGATTGTCCAGTCTTTGCAAGCTACTTGCTGACTATTGCTGACCATTTCAGAGGTGAGAGCTGTGTTCTGGGGAGGACAGCAGAATGCTGAGAAAGTTGCATTAAAAAAAGAAGAATTGAAAGCCAAGATCTTACGGAAGTAGAAGGTGTGATCAAAAAATATAGCTCATGTTTCATTTTTTTGATACAGTAAAAGACACATTGCCATTAATAACTCTCAAAACATTCCCTGTCTTCAAATCCACTTGTTGCACCATTGTTGCCTCTTTCTGAAGCGGTTCTGGAAGTCCTTTTTCATATATCTTTTCAGGGCTGCCTTGATGTCCTGAAGCTGTTCAGAATATTTACCTTTCATGGTCATTTGACTTCACAGTCACCTGTTATCAGGTCCAGGAAACAACGTGAATGAGGACACATCGTAATGTTTCTATGAGCCTACACTCTGCAGGAAGAATTCACTGTTGTATTTTTTTAATCCCAACTCAAAGACACTCACAAAAGAAGACTTTCAGAACTGCTTCAGAAAATGGCATTTTGATGGGACAAAGTATGTTTAAAGTGAGGGGTGCTCTTTTAAGACAGGTTAATGGCAATTCTCATCTTTCACTATAATAATTTCTTTAAATATTAGCATTCACCATGTAATTTGATCATTCCTCAATACAAAATTTTGTTGAGATTTTTGTTAGCTTGGATAAACTATTTTTGGTGTTTTCATATTTTTTATGTAGAAACAAATTTAAACAATAATTTCCTGTTTTCTCCATCTCTAAATCAGATGTTTGGTTTGTTTCTAATAAAACATTTATACTACAGATCTAAGGCAACTCAACAAATATTCATTATGTAGTGATTAGCAAGATAGTATATTAAGTACTAGTAGGAGGAAAGCTGAATAAAATATTATCCTTGTTCTTAGACAACATACAATGTAGTATAATGTACAAGCACATAAATAACTAGTATATGAGGTAGAATCAGATTTCTCTCTTAAATTTTTTTTGAAGTTGGGAGAGGTATAGATGACAAACCCAGTGATTTCAGGGATGTCTAGATATTTGAGATGAGCTTCAAAAGAAAATAGGATTTCAAATTGGAAGCAGAACCAGAAAGCATTTTAGACCAAAGGGATACTATAAATAAATAAATAAAAGGCAGAAGGAGGTAAGGTATGTTTGGAGAAGGGTAAGTACTTCAGGTTGATGTGCAGGTCACAAAGACAAAACAGTAACAAATAAATAAGATGGTGAGCAATAGGCTTATATTAATATCATGATATCTCAATAAATGTAGTATTAAAGTATTTATGCCAATCTTTCTTTTCCTGAAATATGTATACATTTTTGGCCTCCTCTTTCTCTCTCTCCTCTCTCGTAAATGTAGTCTATATGATAGAGAGAGAAAGAATCACACTTTTGCTTAATATTTCAAGTGGTTCTGTTAATAAAAATAAGGCAACACCTTGGTTTAGGTCTATTTTAAATGATATCACTATTAATAGTTTTTATTCAACTTATAACACCTAGCATTTTATTTACATTATTTTGCTTATTCATTTCCTCCACCCCACCTAAAGCACTAGTAGGAGGAAAGCTGAATAAAATATTATCCTTGCTCTTAGACAACATACAATGTAGTATAATGTACAAGCACATAAATAACTAGTATATGAGGTAGAATCATATTTCTCTCTTAAATTTTTCTTGAAGTTGGAATAAAATATCACCTAACCTAACCTATAACTTTGATTAATTTACTTCTGAATCTCCAGGACCTAGAACACAGCCTGACGTATAGTGCAATCTAATAAATACTGTTCCAATCAACCTATCAATCAATACTGTGCCAACAATAGAGACTAGTAATAAAAAATGAATTAGATGCAGTCCTTACTTAAAGAGTCTTTGGAATTAAAGGAGAAATGGGTCAATAACTATTATATTACTATAGGGGCACAAAAGAAATTATGCGCAATTCTTCTCTAAAGGGGATCATTATAGAAGACATTGCAGATTAGGCTAACTGGCTTATCAAATTAAGTATTCTTACCACGGGAGACACAAGCTGGTCCATGAGAATCAAAATAAAACTTGAAAACCTGTAATTCCTTTTTTAAATTTCTGTTTTCGTAAAAGGTTTTTAAATGTGCGTATGCAATATACATACAATAGTACAAGTATATAATTTTAAACAAACAAATTAGTGTACCTAAATTTGGTTTGCATTCTCTAATTTTTGGCTGATGTGAACACTACTAAATTATTCACAATTCAGCTAACTGACTAGAGCCTTAAATTATTGGAGGAAAATGAAAAAATGAGCTTTCTAGGTAGAAGTAACAAAGGTAACAGAATGGATCACTAAAATACAGAAGGCAACCTGGAAACTGTAAGACACTTCATATGCTTGGGGAATACAATAAGCATGGAAAATGAATATGAAATAATCTGGCAAACTATTCTCCTGGAAAAAGATTATCAAGCATAAGCAAAGCAATAGCAAGATGTGATTTTCATTTAATTGGATTATTCAGATCAATGAAAGATGATTTTGAAGAGTATAGAACTGGAGATTTGAACACCAGAAAGATCTGAGTCAGAAGTGATTAGAGTCGAAACAAGGACTGTGTTACAAGGTATAGAGAAAGGAGATAGATCTGGAGGCATTAAATTAAATTAAGTGTGACCTAAACCTGCCTCTCTACACATTTTGTTTGGCCTAAATATTTCTCTATACATAGTGAGCTGAAACTTAAACTGACATGGTGACAGACTGTAACCTACTCTTGTAACCAGTAGCCGAGATTCAGCCAATCACAGCAGATGTACTTCAATCAATTACAGGCGGTCAGCTATTCAAATCAGGTTCAAATAAGGCAAATGTCAAACTTTAGCCAATGGAACAATATGTCTACCACTCTTCCATTGCTTGTATGTCATTTCCTTCTTTTCTGGCTATAATTAAAACCTGCACATGTGGTGGGGTGGAGCATTTTTGTCTCAGCCACTGCCCAATTCTCAAACCTCAATTAAAACCCAATTAAAATCTGCAAAACTAGATTTGCTGCAATGTTTTCTTTTAAAAGAACGTACTTTGAAGTAAAATCAGTAAATCTTGGTGATAATTAGATATGGCTTTTATATCACTTAGCACAAGCTCAGCTATGAGAATAGAAGACCTGAAAAATAAATACAAGAAGAAAATCCACTTCTCTCACACATAATGGAATTTAAGGCCAGGACAAGGTTCACTCTTGTCCCAATCATTCACGTCTGCAGTGTGTCATCTTGGGTGTGGATTTTATTCCTCATGATTAAAGAGAACTGGTAGAGCTAGACTCATAACCTCTATGTTGCAGACTGAAAAGCAAAGGGAGGGCAAAAATGGTGAATACCTCCTGTTTTCAAAGAATACTTCTTTCATTTCAGCCACCAAAACTGAGATGCATAGCAGTGCCTAACTGAAAGGTAGGTTGGGAAATGCAGGATTCATTACCAATCCCAGAATAAACATTTTTGTTTATATTAAAGAAGAAGAGAATACATATTGGATGGCAACTAGCACTTTCTATTTGGGAGTAAAGAGAAATAAGGATCAGGTGTAAATTCCAAATTCTAATATGAGTAACTAGGCAGATGTTGGTGACACTAACTGAATGGAAGATTTTTAAAGCAGGAGAAAGTTTTGGTGAAGCAAGGAGTTCATGTTTTTTGAATGTTGACTAGGTAGTGCCTGAAAGATGTGCCGTTAACAATTAGGTAGGACAGAATGACCTAGATTTAAATGTTCAGAGCTATGAGCTAAGGACACAAGGTGGGCAAGGTGGAAGGAGATTACTGATGATCGTAAGGCTTGAAAAGCAATTACAATTTCGAAGGATCCAAAGAAGCAATAATCAAAACTTTTAAAGAAAATATGCTATACTTAGCCAAAGGAGGGAATGAAGAGTCATGTGAAATGCAGTAGCGATGTGCCATCAAATACAAGGACTGACAGAAAAACAGCCACTGAGTGTGATGAGTAGAAGTCACAGGTGGCGGTACTGAGACCACATTCACGGAGCTGAAGAAGCAGCAAGCACATAGGGTGTAAATCAACTGTGAGAAGGGGCAAAAATGAGTATACACCAGTGCTTCAAAAGCTTTAACGTGCATGTTAATCACCTAGAGACCTGCTTAAAAATGCAGACTGTAAACCGGGCATCGTAGCACACACTTGTAATCCCAGCACGCTCCCAGAGAAAGAGGATCTCCAGGCTGAGGCAGGAGGATTGCAAGTTTGATTTCAGACTGGGCAACTTAGTGACTTAGGAAGAGCCTGTCTCCCAGTTAAAGAAGAGAGAAGGCAGGCAGGCAGGCAGGCAGGCAGGCAGGCAAGAAAGAAAGAAAGAAAGAAAGAAAGAAAGAAAGAAAGAAAGAAAGAAAGAAAGAAAGAAAGAAAGAAAGAAAGAAAGAAAGAGAAAGAAACTGGTATATGTAGTTAAGTGCAAAGGACCTGGGTTCAATCTCAGTACCACTAAAATAAAATAAAATAAAATAAATATGGTAATGAATGGCTCAAAACCCTTTGTTTCTTATAATTCTTAATGATTTTTCTTACAATTCTTGGTGATTCTCTTGTTGATATTCTGCAAAGCATACTTTGTATAGCAAGGTCGTAGACCAATACTTCTCAGATATTATTGTTCATCAGGAGGACTTGCTAAACCAGATTTTTGGACCCCACCCTCAGACTCTCTGGATCAGTACATCAGAAGTAAGGCCTGGGAAGGTGCATTTCTGAAAAGATCCCAGGGGTGTCAATGTTGTTGGCATTAGGGAAAGGACCACACATAGAACATTACTACTATCGCTTCTTGCCTCTACAATGGATCAGAGAGAAACTGGCCCACAACTCGAGAGATATGGTATGAAAAAAGATAAGGGTTTTACTGATATTTCTACCTTCATTTTACTGTTGGTAATAGCTGTGCCAATGTGATTGCACTCTCACTGGGTGAAACATAAACACCTGCTATAGGCAGGTCTGACATATATTCTCAAATATTCTCCCTCCATATTTTTCTCCACATTAGCCTGCATCATAGACATATTGCAATATTATTCAGCCAACCATCTGTACCTAGTTTTATAGTCTGTGAGTAAAACTGATATATAATAAAAAGAAATCAAAATATCCTAGTATCTCTAGCTAGAGTAGTATCACCATTGTAAAAGGATGTTTTCTTCCTAGTCGGAAAAAATCAATCTATTCCACTCAATTTCTTGTTTGTTTTCTATATCAAAATTATTGGCTTGGGGCGAGCAGGCCCTCGGAGCCAGCTGAACAGTGCCTACTGACTACTAGGCTTGGCCAATTAATCTGATTAGCTCATCATGTAGTTTTAACTTCTCCAGCTGTGAGTTACTTTTTGGGTTGACTTACTCAACAAAGAACTCTTGTAGCTGAGACAAATGATGGGAAAGAGGTCACCCCTTACTAGCAATTTAACCTGAATACTTATTTAAAGGAGCATGAGTGGTGTAACTGAGTTATGAGATAGAATTGTGGTGATACATTCTAAAACACTAAGGAAATCCCCAGCTCCTGGCACCTATAAATGAAATTTATGCTATCTTTAAATTGAATATCTCTCCAAAGTGTAACAAGACTCAATTTTAAATTGGCATCAGTTTAATATCTATGAGTGAGATATGTTTGGGGAAATGTCAAATGTTACCTTTGAACAAAGATTTATTGGTTTATTTCATGGGAGGAGGGTGATGAGAATAAACTGGCAAAAAGTAATATACATGGGGCTGGGGATTTAGCTCAGTGGCAAAAGCGCCTGCCTGGCAAGCACAAGGTCGTGAGTTCAGTTCCCGGTACCGGAGAAAAACCAAAAAAAA
>NW_004955427.1:15435762-15454166 GCF_000276665.1 Chinchilla lanigera | reverse complement strand
AAAAAAAAAAAAGTAATATACAAAGATAATACAAGGCCCCTGAACAAGAATCTGTAATGTAACATTGTCTCTTATGCCTATTTTTTCAGGGAGAGAAAGGAACTTAGATAAGATGTTTGTATATTTCCATGCACCATGAGCAATGGGGTAAGGAGTGTATCCAAATCCCCTCACAATTCTAGTTCCTTCCATATGTCCTTGGGGGTTTTTAATGCATACAGTGGCCCTGTTCCAAAAAGCTTCCTACATAGAAAGAACTTAGCCTGCTATTATTTTATTGTCCTCCCACAAAAAGCCACCTTAAAAGTTCCGTGAGAAAAGGATATTCTTCATATGTACTAGAAAGTTAACAGTATATTTATCTGTCAAATCAGGCCCACATTAACAAGACAGTTGGCAACCACCCTACGTCTTGTTCAAAGCCTGCTTTCTCTGCCGGCCTCCAACCTGTCCCCTCCTGCTTGCTTTCAGATCAGTAAGATTCTTGCTCTTTACGTAAAAGTCATCAAATCATAACAGCTCCAAAACATGCCATAGGGGGATTAACTAACTTGATTCCATCCTACTTGGTGAAGGACATGACTCAGAATGAGAATCTCAGATTAGTGGTGCAGATCACCACCACAGACACTAGGAAATTCGGACCTGCCTATAATCTGTCCTGGAAAATGAGCTATCAACATTATTTTCTCAAAGCTTCTGGGAAGAATAAATAAACAATGATGAAGTGCTCAAAATGTCCTTATGGAAGTGTTCAATTTCAGCCATGAGCGTTCTAAAGACAATTATAAGTCCCAAAATCCACTGAGAGATACAATATCTCTTAATTTTTTCCCAAATCCAGCTAAGATCTGTGTAGGAAGATACTGCATGTAGACAAAAGAAAAAAGCACACAGGATAGTTTTCTAAATTAACTAATGAATGGGGAGACACACATAAACTTCAGCGTCCTTCCAATCATTTGAGAAAGTTTGGAACACATTTGGATTGGCAATTTGATGTGTGTTTTAGATTGGAGGCGTTTGAGCGCTGCACCGTGCTTGTTTGTGCCTAAATAGAAACACAGATAGCTAGTCCAAGCAGGAATTTCTTCCACACAGAGACTACAAATAGCCCATCTCCTGGCCGCCAACTAAAGCTTGTTTTAGGAAGAGTAAGTAGGAACAGGCTTCCTGGCCAGTCCAGGAGAATTTAGAGGTGCTGTTCCCACACACCAGGCACTCATTAGCATCTCCACTATATTTCTCATCTGTATAGCAGCTGCACACAGACAATAATAGTGGGAAACTCTCATGGAGAAGGGAGGAAAAGTATGGAGAAAGGCCATTAATTAAGAAAAGATGGAGAAGGATGATTTCTGTAGGAAGAAATGTAACTCTTAGAAGAAAAAGTTTCATAGAACAGTTTTTAGAGAAAATGAATCCGTGAAAGAGATTATAGCAAAATATATCTTTTTGCTCATAAATTAAAACCATAGTCAAGCATTTATTGAGTACTTACTGAGTACAAGGCAGTGCTCCGAGTTCTATTAAAGGAATGGAAATGTAACCAGACACTTCCTACCCTTAGACTATTGGCATTTATAAAATATTTACACCAACAACTGCTGGGCAATACCATGAGTTGCAGCCTCTTCAAAAATGGAATGTATCAGGTTCAAAATTATTGTCTTACCTGAGTGTATTTCTAGGTCACTTTAAAAGGAAGACAACTTAAGATGATTTTGGAAGGAAAATGAAGTGGATAGTATCAGAATTATTGCTTTTTTTCATTTTGCTTTTCTGAAAACCTATGCGCTCAGGAAAGTGGCTCTCAATTTATTAACAGCTCACTCTCACCACCAGATGTATGTCATTCACTCAAGAGCACAGCTCAAAGCCACTCTCTGGCACAGCAACATTGGGGAAATCAAAGGAATAAAGCTTGAAAACAGCCCAATAAGCCAATTTAAAGCAAATAGAACCAAACAAAACAAGACAAATAAAACCAAGACTCCCAGGACATAAAATGAAAAAAAAAAAAACTATTTAAGATTAAGGGTCAATGAGAATTAAAACTCAGATCACATTTAATAAGAAATGGACAAATAAAACTTATCTAGACTTTAACATTATTACTGCCAATCCCAGTCCTATAAGGGGGCTGACTTCACATTATCATTTTGCAGAAATAGCTGAGATGCAAACAGCTTGACAAATTCGCTATAAAGCAGAGAGAGCAAATTGCATAGCGCTTTGATCTCTGCACTTTGCAAAATGGACTCGCACTACATATGAACCTACAAATAGACAGTGGAAGCAGTAGATCCCTGGATCTCTGACCTCTGTCATGTTACTTCTACTCTCATAGATTTTGGCTTGATCCACGTTCATCAAGTTTTCATAGACAAGCAGTAGCACAGCATCTAAGCGAATGACCTGTTCAGTTCAGAACAGACAGCAGACCCTGCTGTTCACCATCATTTTCTTCCTGCTCGCTTCCATCACATCCCTCCATGGACAGTGTCATCCTAGATCCTTTGTTCTTCTGGGTAGGCAAGTGTGACTTGAGAAAAATGAGCTCAGCAATTGAAGGCAATGCCCTGATGCACAGAGAACCAGGATGACACCTTCAATAACAAACAGCTGCTGTAACATATCTTACCCGTTGCTACCTTCCACTTTGGTCCCTGCAGTAAAGCAATCAGAGTGCAGGGGTCATGCAGACCCTCAATTCAAGTGAATGAGCATCCAGGAGGTCAGGGTGAGGAGTGCAACACTGACTCGGGTACAGGGTCCAATGACTAACTCCAACCAGCTAAGGAAATCAAGTTTGTGCCCTAAGTAAAAATCATGATCAAATATATCCTAGTTGCTTATATTTCTTATGAATGGCTCTAAAATGGATCTTCTTAGCATGTGAATGTGCATAAATATTAATTGTTTAAAAAGGGCAACTCCTGGAACCACAGCTCAGCTTATTACTCTGATGTTGCTTATAATCAATCTCCTTGCTAAAATTGCCTTCTAACATACCCAAGGAGTGCATGTAAGCAGGAGGCCAAGAAGAAGGGTACCAATGGAGCAAAGATGTGCAGACACCATTAATAAATCACTGATAGTTAAGATATAGATTGGATGATGAGCGGCAGATGGGAAGGAGGTACATCAAATTGCTTTTCTCATATAGATTATTAGATTAACAAGGAAGCAGCTTGCAAGTGGCAAACTAGTATAACAAATTACTATCATAAAAAATGAACTTATCCCAGACAATAATAAGGCTCTGCTGGCCATTAGCCCTCTGGAGATATGCCTCAAGCAGGGATATCCCTCTGTGATAGTAATACAGAGAACACTCCCCATCCCACCCCCATCTCTGCTATTGTACTGAATTTCCTGGTGAGAAGTAGGGATGGGATAAAGCTTAACTGTGGAGAGGTTAATCAGCTAATGAATGTGGCTATTAAAGGGCTCAGTTTCAACCCAATAAGTGATAAGTGAAGGTGTCTATCTCACCATTCTGGCAATCAAGATGGGTTGCAACCAGTACCACCTTCTTTGATTTTACAGGACCTCCAACGCACATTTTTTACTTGGAAAAAATTCAAGCATTCAGAAAATTAGAAAACATTCACTAGTTAAAACAGAAACACCTGATAACATTTACCTAAATTCATCAATTGTTAATATTTGCTTTTCTTTTTCATTTTATTTCTCTCTTTTTGGAGAAATGGTGGGCATCAAATTGTTTTACCCCTAAAGAATTTATCATTTTCAGGAAATTTACCCTTAATCTGTATTTTAAATGTATTCCATGATTAAATTGCTTAAACCCTGTCAATGATATAGCTGTTTAAAATCTAGGATCACTCAAGAATTATGTGTTTCATTTAGCTCTCCTCTTTAGTAACCTTTAATTTATAGCAATACGTTAGCCTTTTCATTATTTTTTATTTTAAAGAGAATAATATTAATAAAAAAGAACAATACCAAAATACCAACAACATAGACAAAAGCAAAACAAAGCAAAAACAATAAAAATGATACAGGGTTCAGAACAAAATGATCGGAATTAACATTGGTTGTTATATTACATACTGTTATCTTCAGTGAAGTTGCTCAGATTACCAGATGTAAGAATGCAAGGGTGATCAAACCATTAAAGAGAATAAAAAAGAATAAAAGCAAAAAAAACATTAGAAAAGATACAGGGTTTCACTAGACAAGATGATAGGAATTCACCAATGGTTGTTATATTGCATATTGTTAAGACACTGATATTTTTGAAGTGTCAATACCACTCATTTTACAGATTATTTCTCAATTTGGAATTGATTACTTCATTTGACCAGAATAAGGTTAAACATTTTTAGCAGGATGTGAGGTCCTTCCCAATAGGATGTTATGTCCTTCCCAGGATAGCACATCAGGAGACATATATTGTCAAACTTAGTAATTAGAAGTTTGATCATTGGCTTAAAATGGTGCTGCCAGATCATGCCGTTGTAAATGTACAATATTCTGTCTGTAGTTAATAAATGCTTCTGAAACTGGATTAGTATAAAGATTAATATTTCCTACAATAGCTTCAACATGCCTTATTTTTTGTTTGTTTGTTTGTTTTTGTTGTTTTTGTTGTTTTGTTTTTCTCCGGTACTGGGAACTGAACTCATGACCTTGCGCTTGCCAGGCAGGCGCTTTGCCCAACATGCCTTATTTTTGTTTGAATCAATTATTGTAATTCATTTTTATTTGTTATCAGTACATGTTTGTAGTACAAAATTATTATATTCCGCATGGGAAGTTGGTATATAACACAGCTTAATTCTTTTTAATTATTATAATTCTGACTCATAACCTAACTGAAAGCCTGACAAAATCATTTTATAATATTTCCACATTTCTACATTCTTTCACAGAGATGAACTTTTCTTTCTTCTCTCCATTCATCTCTATTTTTTTGCTACCATTTTGGTCTTACACAGTTCTAAGAGTAAATCTGTTATAATTCACTTCTGTCATTGTTTACTTTGCTATTCCAGCTGTCCCAGATTAGGCCAGTAGAAGTCCCTTCAAACTAGCTTCTATGTTTTTCACATTTTTATTAATATTTGAACATTTCTTTACTTTCTAGTACAATTTACTAATCAAGTTCTTCTTGCATTTTCTTGCCCTAGACTTAAAATCATGCAGTTTTTCAGGGAGCCAATGTTTCTTTGCATGGAAATAGTAGTTAGAGACTAAAAATCAGGATGGTTATAGGTGCATTTAGTGTTACTAGTATATAATTCTTTTATTTCCCCTTCCTCTCCCTTCCTTGTCCCTTCTCTTTATCTCTTGGTCCTCTTCCCATTTGCAAAATATCTATCTCACTGTTTCTTAGTATCTGTCTTTTACTTCATTCGTTAATGTATTTATACTTTATATTTGACATGGTGATTTATCTGCCAATATCTCACTCAATATATTTCCAAGTGTGGCTCAAATGACCTCAATTCTGAATCAGGGCCCTCATTAAAAATTTTATTTTAAGGTCTCACACATGACCTACTATATCTTACCCACTGTGGAACAGAGCTAAGGAGTGTGCATTTTAAATTCCCTGAGGATTCTGGGGAACTTCAGAACAATTTAAACTGTCATGAATGGAATAATGACTGGGAAAACGGCATGAGTAACTTATTATCACCAGAAGTCCTCTTAATCAAAACTGTTTGATGCTACTTTTCCCTTGGAGAATAGGGTTGCGAACCTATTTAATGAAAAGTTCATTCCTTTTGGCAAACATTTCAAGCATGTGTATGTTTGTAGGGTAAGTCGGGTGGATATTTGGATCTATAAGGTGAATCAAGGAGCTAGATAGCATTTTAGAATGACACAGTCTCTTCTCTAACCTACAAATTATAAGGCACTTCCTGTGGAACCCCATGGTCTCCCAAATGTTCAAGTTGTGATTCTTGCCATATTTCAGCCAGTGTAAACTTAAGCCATGTTGAAAAAATCAGACAGGTGGCGATATCTTTAAGGATCACAAAATCAGAGCAGTTCCATTGCTTTCATCTTTACTAACCCTTCATATTCACCAAAGATAGACACAGGTATTGTAATGTGAAGGTAACCAAAGGTACACTGTCTCATCTAAAATTAACTGAGATATAGATATATGAGAGAAAGTCTTGTTTCTTGGAAAGAAGGTAGTGAAATAAATCATACACAGAGAAACAGTGCACATGAGAAGATGCTGGCTAGAGCAACAGCTCAGACATTAGGACAGCCCTTGAAAACACCACAAAGTAGGGAAACCTTGCCCTTAATAACTTTGCTTTTAATAGCTAGTGTTATTAAGTGTCTACTGTGAACTAAGGACTTTGTTATATGCTTTACCTACTTGAGCTCATTTAATCTTTACAACTCTATGAAGCAGATACTTTTACCATCTGTCTCTTACAGATGAATAAACTGCTACTTAAAGATATTACTACTTGCCCAGTTCACATAATGAAACAAGAGCCAGATCTTTGTTTTTATGATCAGTATGCAGACCCTTAATTTCTACACAACTAAAAAAGGCTTTGGAAACACGATCATTGGCAGTGTGGCCTAAGTGCTCAGTGTCTCAGCCTGTTGCAGGATTTCTACACAATTCTCAGCAGACTCTATTCCTCAAATTCTAAGGAGGCAACAATTCAGGAAATTTTGTTAGGCCAAAGCCAAGCCACTTTACTTTCTGAGGAGTCAGGGTCCTCATTCTACAAACACAAGAATGGATAAAAATTCACACACACACACACACACACACACACACACACACACACACACGTACATACACACGGGAACCTTTTCATTCCTAATAATTTATAAACCAAAAGTCAGATACTTGAATATCTGATTTACATTTTCACACTGAGGATTGAAATATTTTGTTCTTTTCCCTCTTGATTTTTCAACTATTTTAATGTGTCCCTCTTTATTACTAAAGTCACTAGAATTCCAAATGAGGGAAATGTTTTCACTAAAAAAAAAAAAAGGTTCTATCATAGTACACATTTTCAGGCCAAAGATCCAATTGATTATTGGAAAAATTCTGCATCCTGATTATATTTCTTTTGCCATTCTAAAGATGACTGTTCAGTGAATATGCTCTGCAATAAGGCTGGATAAAGTGGGAACCAGGCCCAGCTCTCTAAAACAGAGTTGGCAGAAACAAGGTGAGAAAACAGGGCCCACAAGCCAGCTGGCATACATGGCAGAGGTCCCTCCCATGCATCAGAGATTCAGGGGAACCATAGAAACCATATGGGAGAAAAACCCTGGCAAAGGAGGGATAGCATATAAGAATCCTCTCTGCATGGGTAAATCCTAGTAGCTACAAAGTGATGATGGTTTCCAAAACTTCTATCTTCCTGTGTGGGGGAACAGAAACTCCTCTACATCCCACCATCTAATGAAACAACACCACTATACTTACCTTCACCCCTGCCCTGAAACACCCCTTCAAAAAGTGCTCAGGGTGCAGGGACCTCTTCAGCCAGAAGTAGCATGTCAAGTAATGGCCTATGTTTCTGTTCTTCCCAATTATAAGCTTCAGGAGGACAGGAATAAACATTATATTATTCTTCCTCTCAGCTCATAACTCTTCTATAGGACCAACACTAACTGTATGTTGTATCAGAGGAAGAATAAAAAATAAAGCCAATGGTTCAAGTTGGAGAAATTAAATGTATATTCCAAATGAAGTAGGTCAGTATATAGTCCTCGTCCTTTTCACTAACATCTGTAATTCATTCAATCATTCACCAACTATTTACTGAGCCCTTGCTATATATGGCTATTTTGATTATATATTGGAAGAAGACAGAATATGAATATTTAAACAAATAAGTTAGAATCCTAGATAGTAATGACTGTTACAAATAAAATAAAATCAGATAATTGATTAGAAAATGATTAAAATGGGGTCGAGGAAAGTCGCTGTATTTTTCAGCTTTCCAACTTCTGGGACACAATACCCAACACACACAGCCTGAGGAGGAAAGGTCTAATTTGTCTCCTGGTTTCATAACATTCAGTTCCTGGTTGTCTTCTCCAAAGAAGGAACATCATAGCAGAAGGGTACAGTGTAGCAAAGATGCTTAGTTCATGACAACCATGAAACAGAGCAAGAGAACAAACCAGTGAGGAAGAAGCCGGGCGACCGTACATAGTACCCAAAATCACACCTCTATGACCCATCTAGACACACACAGAAGTGTGTCTTATTAATCCTGTAGTCAGCTCCCAAGCTAATACAGTTGAATCATTAATCTTACCAGCGCAAAAACTTACACAGAAGAATCGGGGAAGATATCTGAACATATCAAGCGCTAAGTAATTCTGAGCACGTTAGACATGACCTCTTAATAGAGAAGACTCAGTAATGCTTGGAAACTATTTCTAAATTCATCAACTACTTTTGATAATGGTAGTTATAAATGTAATATGCAATTACAGAAATATTTTTATATTATGCTAAGGTATGATAAAAGTGATATCTACCTGCAAACCCTACTACTTAAGGCAATATTACCAATTTTTTTCTAAATATATTTCTGATGTACATTTTCTAAATATACATCATGTATAGTCTTAATATGCAAATAGATTATATTAGCATACTCTTCTGAACTACTCAGAATCACCTTGAAGAAAGGATCTCTTACCAAGTTGCAAAGGATAGAGTGAGATGACAGCCTCCAGCTTTTTAATGTTTGCCTCAGCTTTTGGGTCAAGGGTAACCCCAACCAATGACTGAACCAGACTATGGTAAAAAAATAAAAGCCTAGTATTTCTACACAACTGAGACTCATTCCCTAATTAGGCACTTTTTAGCTTACATCTGTTTTCTTTCACTTTGCTTTGGTTTGCTCTTAAAAACAAGACAGAAAATAACATCCTTAAACATTTATCTTCATGCACGAGTTTCTCTTCTTCTCCACCCTGTATCTAATACTTTTTAATGTCTAACTTTTAATGTGTGCCAGTCTGGTAGAAGAAAAATGGCCTTTTACTAACATTTTAATTTGTAAGTTCCTGATTATAAATAGGTTCAGAATTATTTTATATTTTTATGACTCACCAGTTGGACTTATCTGTGAACTTCTTGCCTGTGCTTTTTCCTACCCAATTGTCGGTCTTTTCCATATGAATTGGCTGGAGCATTTTGTAAAGGAAATAAACTCTTTCTTATAAATATTGCAAATATATGTCTCTGTTCACGATTTTGATTTTAATACATTTCAATAGTTTTAATTTGCATGTAGTCAAATTTATCCATCTATTACAACATAGCTTCTGGGCTTCATTTCATGATTATTAAGTTCTCAACTCTAATGATATTTTAAAATAAATCTTTATCTTATTCTAATACCATTAGCTTTGTATTTTTTTTGAAATGTGTATTTCATCTGCAACTCATATTGCAATAATAAAAACAACAGGAAATAAATTCTCATTAACTCTTATTTACATCATCTTCTTTCTTTGGGATCTTTCTGGAATCTAGTCATGTTTATTACCGGTGTTACCTTTTAATCATTATTTTCCATAGACATCTCTTGCTTTGGGATGAATAGTTAAAATAAGAATGTAAAATTTTAATTGAATTTTACCTTTGCTTTATTTCTGTAGGTGATATTCATAGAGCTGCCCATCTTATTCTACGGTTTCACAGGATATTACTATAGAAAGACAGAAGCCAAGTAAAAGGTAATGAGATCTCTCTGCATTCTTTTTAAAACTGCATGTGTAATTGTGAAAAATCTAAAATTATCTCAGTGTTAAAAGAAGAAAAGTAGTTCAATACCTGACATATAGTAAATGTTCAGTGAATGCTACTTTTCTGTCTCTTTCCCCGTCTCTCTTCATCATTTTTTACGTCTTCTTCAGTTTATGAGTAGGCACTTGCAAATATATTTCTAAGGCTCTGCCCTTATGGATAGATTAATGGCATTATTTCAGGAATGTATTCATTACAAAGTGAAGACTAGGGCTAGAGTGACAAAGAGAAATTGTAGGGGCTTAGAAAAAATGTTCACAGGATGGTCCCACAGAATCGGAAAGATTCTGAGAAAGAGATGCTGCCGGGATGCTCAATCTGAGGAGCTCAGAAGAGTTCCTATTCCTGTAGGATAGGACCTGGGGCATGTATCTGTAACAAAGAGAACGTGAGTTTGCAGTTATGGAGGAGGAACTTGGAAATGAAACAAACTGCTTCCAGAACTGGCCATTGCTACTGCTGGAGCAAAGAACCACTGTTGAAGTGGATAATGACAAGAAGAGGAACTAAGAGGGAATGCATGTTCCTTTTCTCCTGCCTTCAAGTCTACCTGCAATGTTTTCTGCTAGCAGAGCCTCATGAAACAGGCAAGCAGACCAGCAACATAGTCTATAGCAGGGGTCCACAATCAATACGAGGCTGTAGCCCATTAGACACAGTAAGAGGTGAGTGGCAGGCCGTGAGCAAAGCCTCATCTGCATTTACAGCCACTCCCTATGGCTTCCATTGCCACTTGAGCTCCACCTCCTGTCAGATGATTAGATCCGCATAGGAGCGCAAAACCTTCTGTGAACTTCATGTACAAAGGATCCAGGCTGCACACTTTGTGAGAATCTAATGCTGATGACCTGAGTTGGAGTTGAGGCAGTGATGCTAGAAATGGAGAGCAGCTGCAAACATGGATTGATATGAACAGATGTGTGACTGCACAGAAATCATAATAAATCAATAGTTTGCAGACTCATACTAAACCCTATAACTGAATGGCAAGCAACAATTATGCTACATCTGATGGCAGGATTATATGACAAATAAGTCGATGTACTTAATACTACACATGCATCAGATGGCCGGCATTAAGTCAGAATCTGACATTTCTTTTAGTCTGCGTGTAGCCCACCCACTACTCTATTTGCCATTTCTGCCCACAACTCTTTCCCTCCCTATGCACTGTCTCAGTCACAGTTTTAGTAAGCTCACAAACTAACTCTATTCAAAATGAGTAAAAAGCAAACATCATTGGAGAGCTTCTTCTAAAAGTGGGGAAGGGCCCAATAGCAAGACAGGAGACTCTAACTGCCAACAAAAAGAAAGAAATATATAAAGCACAATAGGAAGAATCCTGCTTAAATTGTACAATGATTTGTTGTACATTGCACAACAAATGATTCATATTACCAAAGCCTGCTTTGTACAGTATATGGTGACTAGTTATCCAAATACACCAAGGAACCATCAAAAATGCTTTGCTACATGGAGGCCAAGGTCCCTGACTTAGAAGACAACACTTTAAAGTTTTTCAAAAGAGAAAAAAAAAACCATGAACACAAAAACCTGAAGCAGTTAGTGAAGATCACCCCTTCATCAAATGTGTCTGCACTAGGAGCATGATTCTCAGTAGCCAACCATATTGCTAAAGCTAAGAAGCCCTTTACTATTGGTGGTGAGTTAATCTTGCCTGCTGCTAAGGACATTTTGTTTTGTATTTTCTGGAGAGACTGCAGTTCACAAGATGGCATGGGTTCCTTTTATGGTAAGCACTATAACTAGACAAATTGATGCAATAGCAGAAAATATTGAGACACAATTGTTAGAATGGATTAATGAATTGCCATGGAATGGAATCCAGTCTACTGATACCAGCAAGGCAACAATGCTTGTTTATGTGCAATATATTCATTCCAGAAGATGTGTGTGAGTATATGTTATGTACACTTTGTTGCTAACCAATGCCCCAGCTGCAGAGCTATTTAAGTCACTGAATGATTACATATCAGGAAAACTTAATTGGTCATTTTCGTGCTGGTATGTGTAGCAGCAGATGGAGGGGGTGCCATTTCTGGATGACTTTTTGGTTTTATTACTTGGATCATAGAGGTTGCTTCTGCATGTGAATCTATGTGCATCATCATTCAGACACATGCTGGCTAGCTGGAAAAATCACCTGAACTTAATAACCTTGCGCAGAGAGTGACTATCATTAACCATATAAAAGTACACACCTTTAATTCCTGTCTGTCCATGTAGCTCGGTGAGAAGAGGGACACAGCACATATGCCTTTTCTTGAACAGAAGTGAGCTAGTTTTCTAAAGGTGAATCACTGGCCACTGTTTCTGAGACCATTCCAGAGATTTCTTGAAGAAAGACAGTCACCACGGGCATCACATTTCAGTGGCACAGAATGGAACAAAATTTGCTTACAGATGTGACATGTTTGACCTGCTCATGAACTCAATCTGTCATTTCAGGGCAAAATGACAAGTGTTCAAGTCAGCAGATAAAGTGACTGTTTTCAAAGCCAAATTGAAATTAGGGGGTTAATTAGTGAACGTTGGAATTGCTTAGATGTTTCCATAACATTAGCAGAAATTTTGAAAGAGAATGAGCTAGGGCCTTTTTTCTCTAACAGATGCATGTTCATCTTTCTCATCTTTCAAGAGTTTGATTGTTATTTCCTAGCCACAAAAGACCTCTGGCCTTGGAAGGGATGAATCTGCAACCCATTTGTGAATAACCAAGGTTAATTCCCTTTGTCCATGCTAGAAGAGGATCAGCCACTTGAGATCACAAATGGAGATCACTTAAAAAGTATGTTTGAGGGGCTGGGGATTTAGCTCAGCGGCACAGTGCCTGCCTGGCAAGTGCAAGGTCGTGAGTTCGATTTCTGGTACTGGAAAAAAATCAAAACAAAACAAAACAAAAAAGTATGTTTGAGGGGCTGAAGATATAGCTCAGTGGCACAAATGCCTACCTGGCAAGCACAAGGTCCTGAGTTCGATTCCCGAGACCAAAAAAAGAGTATGTTTGAGACAGCATCAAATCTCTAAACTCTGGATTGAAGTCAGGTGGAATATCCTGAAATTACCACAAAAGCACTGAGAAGCTTGCTTTAATTTCCAACATCCTATCATTGTCAAGCAGTTTCGTGTAGTGACAGTAAAGAAAGATTACAGAGTAGACCAGCCGTAAGTAACACAATTCAAGTGTCACTGTCTCCCATCGCCCCTAGATGGAACTGTCTAGTTGCAGGAAAACAAGCTCAGGGCTCCCACTGATTCTGGATTATGGTGAGTTGTACACTTATTTCATTTTGTATTACAATTAGAAATGAAGAGCATGACCACAGTAAGTGTAATTTGTCTGAATGACCCCAAAGTCTCTGCCCTGCATCAGTGGAAAAATTATCTTCCACAAAACTGGCCCGTAAAGGCAAAACAGTTGGGGACCACTGGCCTACAGGGTCCCAGATATACCATCAAAGAACCAATCTTAGAGGAGTAAATGTGAAAAACAGCTTAATACACAACACACTATTTTGCTTTAATTTCATTATACACCCAGAAATTCTTTTCACTATTGTCTTCAGCTAGGAGACAAATTTGGTCCAGCTTCAGTAATGATATCTATTCATATATCCATTGAACTAACAATGGAGTTGTTAAAAAATAATTAAATGTCAAAAAATTTTGACTCGGGTTTTTTTCTGCTGGTATCTAGTATTAAAAAGCAATGAGGATAAAATAAGTAATTTTTTACTACTTAGAAAAAATCATTAAGATAATCCAATCATATCTATTTGTTTCACAGGAATATCTTAGTGATTTTTATACAGTAGGGTTATATATGATATAGGGACATATATATATGATATATATTAAATATATCATATATATGATAGGAATAGAGGAAAATATCATATATATGATAGGAATATATCATAGGGATATCTTAGTGATTTTTAGGGACATATATATGATAGGAATATGGGAAAATATGTATATATGATAGGAATATATCATAGGAATGTCTTAGTGATTTTTATACAGTAGGGTTATATATGATATAGGGACATATATATATGATATATATATATATATATAAAAGTCTGTATCCAGTCTATGGTTTGTTCATATTATCATTCTGCCAAAACCCACTCCCATCACATTTTATCATTCAATAAATATATAACTAAATGTTAGGTAAACACTGTGTTAATCCCTGAAAACAGAGTCTCTCTCTTCAGGAATGTTACAATCTATTGAGGAATAGAAAGACAAGTAGCTGATTGGGATATTATTTGAGGTTTTCTGCAGAAACTAAACAAACAAGAAGGGCATTTAAGAAACAAAAAGTGAAGCTTGAGTTGAATCTTGAAGGAAGAATGAGAATCAGATATCTGAAAGAAGCAAGCAGAAGGAAAAAGGCCACTAGAGGACATTTGCCGGTGTTGGCAATGACTAAATAACAGATACAGGCTCAGAGAATATACGGGTAGACATGCGGCACATCTAGTGCATCTCCCAGCTAACTTTTCTTCTTTTGTAAGGGTTACACCTTGACCTTTACCTACAAAGGTGCAGGAAGAGGTTGATAAAAGAGAGCTGCAGACCCATCTTCCAAAACTTAGACCAATAAATGGTTCCTAAAACTAAAACAAAGTTTTAAAAATGTAAAAAGTAGCAACAATGCAGGCATGTTAGAGATTTAGAGGCAAATTACAAAACAACCCACTAAAAGATCTGAAAGAAGTTGCCTCTGCAAAGCAGAAACTGGGAGCTGCAGAGCATCGCCGAATTTTTATGGAAAAGCCTTTGATGCCTTAAAATTTGTATTTGACTTTCATTTAAGAATGAAATTTAAAATTGCATGTGGAAACTAACAAACATTTGAGTCAGCTTTCATAGTTCATCTCCTTCATAATTCGTCTCCTTCAGATGCTGTGGGTGGCCCTTGAAGACATCTGAGTGTGAACAGAAAGAGGAGAGTAATAGGACCTTCCTAGAGCATCACCTGCGTTGTAGTGGAGAGTCAACAGATGCTTAGGAAGAAATAGAAACAGGGAAAAAACAGAAAGAGACCTAAGGAAAGACAGTTTTGAATAGAAAATTCTGACTAGCTTTTCCCATTGATCACTCACCCCTCACCCTTGAGTTGCAGGGGAGCACCAACAGAAGCGAACTCCACCTGGGGCTTCTAAGCTTCGAGACACTATGAAACACTCTTGACATAGGTACAACAAGGACAAGAAGAGAATCTTTGGCCTGACTTAATCTTATCCTTCCATTCTTGATTGCAAGGAGATGAAATTAAGTAATGTTATCATGTTAGAATCTTAAATGTCAAGGTTGTGCTAGGAACATAAAGAGCTCCTCTGACAAATACTTATTGTCCCAGGAAGCAGACAACAGTCCTTCTTGCCAGACATTATTTATCTAGCCATGGACGCTGCTGCATAAACTCCTCAGTAAACAATGTGCAAAATGTAAGAAAGATGACAATTCTTGCCAGTGAAAATAGCCAATGAATTTCTGAATGAAATATTCTGGGATATAATCTCCTTTGATATAAAATGTTAAATTCCATCTTTGTGTCCCAAGTGCTTACTATAATGCCTTGCATGTACGAGGTACTTAATTATTGTTGAGCTGAATTAAACTGCACTGAATAGTGGAATTTGCTTGGCACCCCTCCCAGTTATTCTAGCCCACATTTATCCTCGCCTTTATGTCTCATTTACACTTGTGGATAGACTGGCAAATTTTTAAAACCCCTGTTGCAAAACTCACTAATGAAAGAGGAGCAAATAAAGAAGAAGGGCAGGAGAGACTGGCAAGATGAAAAAGAGAGAAATGACAACACTCAGAAATCAATAGCCTCCTTGTACACAAATAACAAACTCCCTGAGAGAAAAATTCAGGAAGCAGCACCTTTCACAATAACATCCAAACAAAAGAAATACCTAGAAATCCATCTAAAGAAGAAAGTAAAAGACCTCCACACTGAAAACTACAGCCCTCTAAAAAAGGAGATCAAAGAGTATATCAGAAAATGGAAAGATATCCCTTGCTCTTGAGTAGGAAGAACCAATACAGAGAAAATGGCCATACTCCCAAAACTATTATACAGATTTAATGAAATTTCAATTAAAAGTCCAAGAGCACATTGCACAGAATTAGAGAAAACAATCCTAAAATTCATTTGGAACTTTAAGAGACCTAGAATACCAAGGGCTGGGGCTTTAGCTCAGCGGCACAGAGCCTGCCTGGCAAGCCCAAGGTCGTGAGTTCAATCCCTGGTACCGGAAAAAAATAAAGATAAAAGGAAGACCTAGAATACCAAAGGCAATTCTGGGCACAAAGGCAAGGCAGGAGGCATCACAATCCCTGAGTTGAAATTGTACTATAAAGCTACTGTGATAAAAACTGTACTACTGGCAAACAAACAAACAAACAAACAAAAACCCAACGATCAATGTAACAACAGATTAGAAGATGCAGAAACAACTCCAGACATCCTCAACCATCTTATCTTTGACAAAGATGCAAAACACATTCACTGGAAGAAAGGTAGCTTCTTTAAATAAACAGTGTTGGGAAAACTGGCTTTCCACATGCCAAAGATTACAGTTGAACCAATATATTTCACTACACACTAGACTAAATTCAAAATAAATCAAAGATCTAAATAATAAAAAGATTTATATATTAGATCTAAATATTAGATCTAAATATTAAAACAAAAATATTAAATATTAAATAGAAATACTATTAAATTCTATTAAAACAGAAAAGCTAAATATTAAAACAAAAACATTAAATCTGTTGGAAGATAAAATAGGTAAACTCTTGAGGACAATGATGTAGGTAAAGACTTTACGAATAAAATGCCAATCACATAGAAACTATCACAAAGAATCAACAACTGGTATCTCATTAAAACATTTTTCACAGCAAGAGAAACCACAAACAGAGTAAAGAAACAATCCACAATGTGGGGAAAAAATGTTTACCATCTGTTCCTCAGACAAAGGATTACTACAGAGAACATATAGAGAACTCATAAAAAAAAAAAATCAGACCACTCAAATTTAAAGACCCAATCCAGAAGTGGGTTTCTGAGATGAATACATACTTTTCAGATGAAAAAATACAAATAGTAAATAAATATATGAAAAATGTTCATCATCATTGATCATTTGAGAGCTGCAAATTAAAACAACACTGAGATTCCATCTCACCTCAGAAAAATGGCTATTATCAAGAAATGAACCAAAAGGAAATTCTGGAGGGGCTGTGGGGAAAAAGGAAGTCTTCATTATTAGTGTGTATGCAGACTGCTTCAACCCCTATGGAAATCCGATGGAGATTCCACAATAGGTTAGATTAGAGGTCCCATTTGGCCCAGCTATTCCCCTTCTGGGTATTTTCCCAAAAGAGTTAAAAACATCATACCACAACGATATATGTGCACCCCTGTTTATAGCAGCACAGTTTGTAATAGCTAAATCTTGGAAATAACCCAAATGCCCAACAACCAAAGAATAGATAAAAAAGATGTGGTCTTTTTACAATGGAGTTGTACTCAACCATAGAGAAGGATAAATTTAAGGCTTTTATAGGTAAATGGATACAACTTGAGACCATACTCGTAAGTGAAATAAACCAGACTCATATGTGTAAACATCATATTGTCTCCACAGTGTAAGCTGAAAGAGTAAATAAGATACAAAATGAACAATAGATATTGTAAAATGAGAAGAAACTTTTCAAAAGGAAAGAGAAACTGGAATGGGGGAAAGGAGAAAAGAAGGAAGGGGAAAATATATATATATATGTGTGTGTATGTGTGTCTATGTGTGTGTGTATATATATACATATATACATAAAACAGTTGAGATAGTTATGCTACCAATTTCTCTTAATTCATTGAAAAGAATGATTTGTGCTAATATTGCTTGGACAATTAAACGCCAATATCTTGTACTCCAAGTAACTAATTTAAAGATAATATGCAGTGTATTGACCATTGCTACTCTCCTATTACCTAGTTTTGAATTTTTGGGCTTTCTTCTTTAAAATAAAATTTTAAAAAAGAGAAAGAAAGGAGATGGGTAAGGCAGAAGAGGGGAGGAGAAGGAAATGGAGTTTTAAATAGGTCCCCTGCAGAAAAATGAGGTAGAGACAAGGACCAAGGGTGACTGAAGTTGCCCTCTCAATGTTACTGAGCCTGTGCTGCATTAAACCAGGTTGTTTCATTCCTCTTTCAGTTTCTCAGTATACTTCATTTATCCACTTTTGTCACACTCATCTTTAAGTATTTTCCTTACTGTGAGATTTTTAACTAAAAACAAACTCCAATTATATTCCTTAAATTGAAATATCTTCACCTCCAAATATCCTGTATTCATATTTTTCTTCTTTTTAAAAGTCTTGCTATTGAAGAGATTGGTTTATATGCCTTGGGAAATAAGCCTGACTGAGTAGGTTAGAAAGCTGTCTCCAACATAAGCTAACTATAATTCAGCAGTGGGATGTGTGAACCCAGTGATACCAAGCTTTAAATGACCAAATCATGGAATATTGAACTGAATTTCAACTTTCTCCTTTC
>NW_004955427.1:15433777-15435076 GCF_000276665.1 Chinchilla lanigera | reverse complement strand
TGCTTCTGACTAATGTGATGTTATTCTTCTCTGCATCACTTAGCAGCTGTTGGATTGATTTTTCATGGTCTAGTTTTACTAGTTTTAAGAAGTCTTTCTTTTCATGTTCCCTAACTGTAAACATGTGTTCTAGATCTGACATGCTATCTTCACACTGATTGATTCTGGTGTACGTCCTTTCAATAGAATTTTTAATCTCCTAGATATGTTTGGATAAGTTTCCAAAGATTCCATTTCTTTCATATGTTGGGCATTAATGGTTTATATCATTTTCCTAAGCTCCTCTATTTTGTATCTGTATCTACTCTAGGATCACTAACCATGTCATTCATCATGTTCAACATCTTTTGAGTTATCCAAGAAATTATTTCTGGCTTGTATTTTTCTAGAGCCTCATTCCTCTGCTTTGTTAGTTCCACTGTCATCATTTCAGAGAGTTCAGGTGTGTGGTTTTTGATTTGTTCCACCATACTGCCCCACTAGGTTTGCCTTGGGATGGGTGGTGGTCTAGGGTTGCAACTTGCTTCCATCTTACTATTTTCTATTTTTTAAAAATTTATTTTCTCATGAGGATTGTAAATTGCTTATGATAGGTAGCTTTTTCATTAATATTGAGAACTCCTTAGGAAACGACTATATTTCAGAGTTGACTTCTAGGTGTAGCAGGATTTTGGCATTTGAGTCTGTTATAAGATTCTACTCCTTCAACTTATTAAGGGTAAGAAATTGCTGCCTGTTTGGCCTAGCACCTGGTCCTGGCCTATAGTATTGTTTATGACTCTCAGACTATTTTTCTCTTGGCATATAAGGAAGAATAACTGATTAGAACAATGTCACCCTTGCTAATGTAGTACAATCAGTAATAACAATAGGACCAAGCACAACCTAGAAAATGATAGTTACTGTGGTAACTATTGATTTGCCATCTTTAACTATAGGAACAAAATCTATAGTTGTATTTAAAAATCTAAAACAAACCAGAAAATTATACACAGCAAATATCCCCTCAAGTGAGCGATTTTATCTTTTGGGATATGCAGCTGAGAATATTGAAAAGGAATAAGGGGAAAAGTAGAGAAACAGATGAGAAAGCAAGGTTGAAGGCCAAGAGAAGATTACCTAAGCTTTTGGAGACTGATGAAGAAGAAAAGAGGGAAACAACGAAGGAAGAAACAAATACAAGAACTAAATAAACAAAAAAATTTAAAATCCAGTCAGTGTCCTCTTGTGGGTTCCCAATGCGATGGGAGGCTGGAGAGAAAACGCCCCAGATGGCTCACTTGATTTTTGACAACCCTT
>NW_004955427.1:15419916-15433342 GCF_000276665.1 Chinchilla lanigera | reverse complement strand
TTTACTCTTTAAAATAAAAATTAAAAAATCTAAAATCCATGTTCACATTCATGAAAAACAAAAATACACAATTGAGAGAGAGAAGAGGGAGAGATTTCTCTGTGATTTCAAGCCTGTGCTCTTCTGAGGTCTACAGTTCCGTGGTACTCTCTACTTCAAGGCAGGTCTCTGCTGTGCTCGTAGACAGAGCAAGCATACAGAGCCCAGATCAGTCTTGTAAGATTCAGACAAGCCTGCAGTAGAATTAGAGCAAGGTGCTGTGTAATCCCAGCAGGCCTGCAGAAAAAATAGGGTGGGGTGCTATTTCAGCTCCTCAGAAGTCTGAGCTGATCCTGTTCTCTGACTGTGTGCCTGTGACCTGAGTTGTTCCGCCCACTAACCTGTGGATGTTTCTCACCAGACTGACCTCAGCTCCCCAATCCAGAAAGTCTCCCAGGGCTAAATCTCACCCAGATGCTGAGACCCCCAAAATGAAGCCAACTCACAGCTGCTCCCAGTCCCTGGGTTCAGCTGGCCCCACCCCAAAATGGCATCTAGTCAACCACCCTCTTCTGGGGATACTTGGATTCCAGCCAGTTCAGCCACCACTCTTCCACTGGTGCATTTCTCTGCGGAAACTTCCAGGGTCCCCAGCCATCACAGCACCTCTGTAGGCTTGAGGCTCCTCTCTCACACTGTGAGCCAGGAATCGAGAAGAATGTGCGGCTTGCCAAGGACCTGGGAGTCAAGGATAAAGTACAGTTTTCCACTTCCCTCTTCTGCAGTGAGGTCCATCACCTCAGTCTCCCTGTGGATCCCAATTCTTGCTTGAAGAGCTTTCCTGTGTCTCAGGATCTACCTCCCTCCTTCTTCTCTTCCCCAAGTTGTTATACTCTAGGATCTGGTCTCCTGATCTTGGAGAGGCTCATCTGGTGCTGCTCACTGCTCCACCAGCTTCCCAGAAGTCCTATTTTCTATTACTGTTAAGGAAAGGGGAATTGAAAATAAGCTTAATGGCAAATCAAAATTATATAAATTAAAAGTAATTGCATCACTATAATGTTAGTGAAATCCTAGATTGTATTTCCACATCAAAGCCATTCAACTCAATCTTGAAGTAAGGGATGCCTTCTGGTGAATTTTACCACAGATATCCAAGGAAACATATATATTTTTGAATCACAGTTCTTATCTCATATCCCATTACCTTTCAGATAGTATGTTAGCACATGGATTTCTTATTTACCCATCTTTTAAAGAAATCTACCTTCCTAAAGAGTGAGAAATATTATCTAGGTACATTATCCATGGTATCCAGGTAAGTCATTACATTCAGCTTTAAAATAATTAATTTGGAGCAGTAAATATTACAAATCCAATTCTTTTCTTCTCAGGCTAGTTAGCTAATTTGTACTCTGGGTTCTCTGTGATACCACATCTTGCTGAGTACCAAGCATATATAATTCCAGATTCCACTGATAGCTGAATGTTGAGTTACACATTCCTCTGAGATTCCTACATCAAAAATCTTTTAAAAGCCTCCCTTGAGTCAGTTTTTTACTTAAATCATCTACCATATTCATTATCTTCCTACTCACACATCCAGATTATCATTATATTCATTCACCTTTTTATTTTGTGTTCTGATGTGATTCAAGTTTATCATAAAACTCACATTTAGAAACCCAAATTTTCATTGACATAGTTCCATGGACAGCAGAACTGTTCACAATCAACAGAAAGCTTCTTAGAGTGGTTGGTACCCATCACAGCTATGTCTTGGACTTGCTATTGTCTTCTGCTGTGCTGTTTATTTTTTGTTTTGTTCTGCTGTTTGTTCTATTCAAAATTTAATGAAGTATAACTAACAAGTAAAACTCTGTACATTTAAGGTATACACCATGATGCTTTGATACAGTATATGCACATATTATAAATGAATGAATATCACAGTCCAATCAGTTAACACAAGCATTATTTCACATAGTCATCCACTTTTTGTGTACATGATGAGAACGTTTAAGATCTACCTTCAGCAAACTTCATGAATGCAAATTTTGTTTTAGCTATTGAGTTGCATGAGTTTCTTATATAGTTTAGATATTGAGACCTATCAGAAATACAGTTGATGAGTATTTGCTGCCAATCTAATTGTCTCTTACTTTTTGTTGATTATTTCTTTTGCTGTGCAAAGCTTTTTAGTTCCAAGTAGTCCTGCTTATTTATTTTTTACTCTGTTGCCTGTGCTTTTGTTGTTATAGCCAAAAAAATTACTATGAAGATAATGTTAAGGAGATAATACCCTATGCCTTTCTCTAGGAGTTTTATTATTTCAGATCTTTCAACTAAGCTTTTAGGCTATTTTTAGTTAATTTTAGTGAATGATATAATATAGGGATCCCATTTCATTCTTTCATCTATAGATATACAGTTCTCCCAATACGGGTAACTGAAAACACTGCACTTTTTTGGCAGTGCATTCTTGGAATCTTCATCAAATATTAGTTGACCATATAACCATGGGTTTATTTCTGGGATCTCAGTTCTATTCCTTTGGTTTATGTGTCTGATTTTATATCTATGTCATAACGTGACACAGCTTCGTAGTATAGTTTAAAATTTTGGATTAGGAACCTCTAGCTGAGTTCTTCAAAATTGCTTTGGTTATTCTGATTCCATATGAATTTTAAGGTTATTTTTCTACTTCTGTGAGAATGCCATTAAGATTATTATAGGAATTACACAGAATTTTTAGCTAACTTAGGGTAATAGGGACGTTTTAACATTATTTCTTCCAGTTCATGAAAATAAGTCACCTTGCCATTTATTTGTGTATTTTTCAACTATTTTCATCACTGTTACATTTTTCAGAACAGAGATCTTTTACCTGCTTGATTAAATGTATGACCAACATGCTTTTTTTTTTTTTTTTTTTTTTTTTTTTTTTTTTTTTCGGTACCAGGAATTGAACTCACCACCTTGCACTTGCCAGGCAGGCACTGTGCTGCTGAGCTAAATCCCCAGCCCCACTTTATTATTTTTGATATTGTTGTAAATGAGATTGTTTATCTTCTTTTCAGATAGTTTCTTGTTTTAACTTTTGTATACTGATTTTGTATACTGCAAATTTACTGAATTTGTCTATTCTTACAATTTTTTGGTGGGGCTTTTAGAATTGTCTGTATATAAGATTATGTCATCTGCACAGACAATTTTACTTATTCTTTTCAATTGGATGTATTTTTTCTTCCTTTTTCTTTGCCTAATTCTCTTGGCTAGGACATCCAGTATTATGCTGAACAGAAGAAGTAGTCAGCATAGGTACCCTTACTCTATTCCTGATGTTAGAGGAAAAGCTTTTCACCAATGAGTATGATATTAGCTGTGGATTTGTCACATGTAGTATCTATTACATTTAGGTATATTCTTATTAGCCCAATTTGTTTGAAGTTCTCCTTTTTATTATAAAGCAATGTCAAATTTTACCAAAATCTCTTTCTTTCTCTATTGAGATCATTCTTTTAATGTTCTTCACTTTTTTAATGTGATATATTGATTTTCATACATGTATGTTGAACCATCCTGGTGTATATATTGTTGAGCTATGGTATTTGATATGTTTGGTACTATTTTACTGATAATTTGTGCACATGTCTCTATGTTCACCAAAAACATTGATTTATAATTCTTTTTCTCTTTTTAAAGAGCAAAAACAATAACAAAATAACAACAAAGAAAGACAAAAACACAACACAAAAACAAAACTGATACAGAATTTCAAAACAAGATGATAGAAAATTAACATTGGTTATTCTATTACATATTGTTATCTTCAACAAAGTTCAAAACAATATGATAGGAAATTAACAATGGTTATTGTATTACATATTGTTATTTTCAACAAAGTTGCTCAGATTACCAGATGTAAGAATGCAAAATTGATCAAACAATTGAAGAGAATAAAAACTTCTTGGAAACAATCCAAATGCTCATCGATTGAGGAATGGATAAAAAAGTTGTAGCATTTTTATGCAATGGAGTATTACTCAGCTATGAAAAAGGGGCTTTTTTTTTTTTTATAGGTAAATGGTTGCAACTGGAGACCATACTCATAAGTGAAATAAATCAGATCTGTGTGTGTAAACATTGTATTATCTCTAGTGTAAGAATCTGAAAGAGTAAATAAAACTGAAAGATACAATAGATGTGAAAGGGAAATTGCTCAAAGGGAAGGAACAACTGAGATGAAGGAAAAGAGAAAAGAAAGAAAAAAGGAACGGAAAAAATATGATTCTTTTTCTACTAGTGTCCTCATCTAGGTTTAGTATGAGGGTATTATAACCCTCATAAAATGAATTTAGAAATGTTCCCTTCTCTTTACACTTTTGGATAAGTTTGCAAATGATTAGAAATAATTCTTTACATGTTTGGTAGAATTCGCCAGTGTTATGGCTTGTAACTAAACGTCCTCCCAAAGCCTCATGCACTCATAGTTTGGGCTTTTTGGAGCTGGCTGGATGTCGGGTGTGTGATACTGAGATTAGAGGCGTGTGGTACTAAAGTAGTCCACTGATTGGTTGAGCACAGTTCTGAGTGTGGACAGTGGGAAGGCTCACCGTGGTGCGGGTGGCACCACTCAGAAGTCCTGTAGCCTAGATAAACAGTGAAGGGAGGCTTCTCTGCTGCTGTCTTGCCATGAAATGTTTCTTCTCTGTGATGCCATCTGCCATGCTACCTTGCCTCGGCCTGGCTGACTATAGGCTGAAACCTCTACAAACTGTGAACCAAGACAAATCTTTCCTCCCTTAATTTGTGGGTGTCAAGAATTTTTTCTCAGCAACAAGAAAAGTAACTAAGACGACTAGTAAAACTCTTTGGCCCTTGGATCTCTGTTTGTCGGGAAGTTTTTGATGATTGATTGAATGTAGTTACTTATTTGTCTGGATTTTCTGTCTTCATGACTCAACTTTGTAGTATGTATGTGGTAGAAATATATCCATTTCTTATAGATTATACATGTTTTCTGGCATAGCATTGTTTATTAGTATAATAATCTTTAATATAATAATCTTATATTTCAATAGTATCAATTGTAATGTTTTCTTTTTCATTTATAGTTTTATTTTAGTACTCTTTTTACATTATTTTCATTTTTTATTTTATGTAAAAAAGTAAAACAAAATTTCATAACAAAATAATAGAAGAATAACAATAGTTAATGCATTGCATATTATTATCTTTAAAGTAGTTACTCAGAGTATAAAATAAGGGCATAAAAATTTTCCAGTTGACATTAGCATAAACCTTCCTTTCAATGGACTAAGAGACTTTAGTACTATAACTAACTTGCACTTTCCCCTTTCCTTTCCTTTCTTTCTACTTTTCCCTAATCTAGTTCCTTTTTCTCTTTTGGACAATTTCTTCCCACTTCACCGTATCTATTGTACATTCTAGACCTTATATACTCTTTCAGTTTCTCACACCAGGAAGACAAGATGATGTTTACACATGTGAGTCTGATTTATCTCTCTTATGAGTATTGTCTCAAGTTGCATCCATTAATCTATAAAAGTCTCAAGTTTATCCTCCTTTATGGCTGAGTGGTACTCCATTATATGAAAATACCACATTTTGTTATCCATTCCTTGTTCTTTTTCTAAGTTCAATTTCATTTATTTCTTCTCCAACAATCATTTTCTCCATTCTGCTGTCTTGGATTTTTTCTAGTTCCTTGAGATATAAATTTAGAATTTAGATTGTTCATTAAAGGTCATTCTTTTTTAAAATTTTTTCAGTACAAGTTTTTATCACTATAACCATCCCTCCTGGCACAGATTTGCTACATCCTATAAGTTATGATGTGTGTTTCCATTTTTATTTGTCTTAAGATTTTTTTATTCCTGTTTGGAACTCTTTGACACATTAGTTACTCAAAAATATGTTGTTTAATTTCTGTACACTTGTGAATTTTTAAATTTTCTTCCTGTTATTGACTTCTAATTTCATACCACTGAATTCAGAAAAGATGCTTAACCAAATTTTAAACTTTGAATTTAATATTTTTGTGGCCTAGCATATTTTCTACCGGCAGAATGCTATATGTTCATTTGATTAGATTTTGTTTTGTATTTCTCTTGGATGGAATGCTGTGTATGTGTCTCTCAGTTTCATTTGGTCTATAGCTTTTTCAAATCTACTGTTTCCTTATTGATTGTTTTGTCTGAATGATCTATCCATTGTTGAGAATGAGCTACTAAAGTCTCAACAATTTCTATATTGATGTTTATATTGCTATATTGCTCCAGTTCTGGTAGCATTTACCTAATATATTTAAGTAATCTGATGCTGGATGCAGAAGTACCTATAATTAATTGCTCTGTTTTCTTCTTTATGACTTGTCCCCTTTTTCATTGCAGAATGACTGTTTTCTATTTTTCTTTTCTTGGTCTTTTTGAAATAGGGTCTCACTATGTAGTTCAGGCTGGCCTTGAACTCACTTTTTAGCTCGGGCTGGTCTCAAACTTGCAGTGATCCTCCTGTCTCAGCCTCATGAGTGCTGACATTGCAGGCATGCACTACCAGAGGCGGCTTTTTTTTTATTTTTCTATTTTTACAGTTACTGATTTAAAAGTTTATTTTGTCCTATATAAGTCTAGCAACTACTGCTATCTTCGGTTATCATTTGCATGAAATATCTTTTTCTATCCCGTTATTTTCAGATTGTGTGTTCTTAAAGCTAATGTAAGTCTCTTATAGAAAACATATCATTAGATTTTTAAATTCAATCTTTTGATTGGGGAATTTTATTCATTTCCAATTAAAGTAGTCACTGGAAGGTAAAGACTTATTAGACAATTTTAAATTGTTCATTGACTTTTTGTAGTTTCTTCATCTCTTAATGTCTTCCTTTGTGATTTAATGACATTGTGAGACTTTGATTCTTTTCTTCCTAAACTTTTGTGACTCTACTTCAGGTTTTTCATTTCTGGTTAGCATGAGGCTTACGTAAAGCCTTCTACAGGTACAACACTCTATTATAAGCAGGTAACAACTTCACTTCAATCGTTCGATACTTTCATTTCTCCCTCCTTGAATTTTAGGTTACTGATGTTATAAGTAGTCTTTTTAAATATTGCATATCTGATTACATATTCTGTATTTACACTTATTTTTATTACATTTGTTCTTTTTTTGCCTTTATAAGATAGTTGAAGATAATTTTTTCACTACCATTACAATATTAAGGAATTCTGATCTTGATTACAGTAGCTGTCCACATGCATAGATTTTACATCTATAGAATCAACTAATGACAGACCAAAAGTATTTTTTTAAGTTTATACTGAATAGACTTTTTCTTCTAATTATTCCTTTTGTTTGTTTGTTTGTTTTCGGTACCAGGGATCGAACTCACGACCTTGCGCTTGCCAGGCAGGCGCTTGCCAGGCAGGCGCTGTGCCGCTGAGCTAAACCACCAGCCCTCTAATTATTCCTTTAAAAATAGGATATAACAACTATTTCCATGGTGTTTTCATTTCATTCATTACTATTAGAAATCTAGAATTTCTAGGGAAGCTGTGTACAGGTTATATGCAAAATAACATCATTTTATATAAGGAGCTCAAACATCTTTGGATTTTGGAATCCACCAGGAGTCTTGGAAAAATCTCCCATGGATAATAAAGAATAAATGTATAAACTGACCTTTCTTAGTGAGTTCTATATGCTTCAGTTTTTACATTATTAATTAGTGTCCTTTCATTTCAGCTTGGAAATTCCTTTAGCACTTCTTGGAAGGCAAGTACAGTTCTGGACACTGCTTCCCTCAAACTTTGATTGTCTAGGAAAATCTCTCTCATTTTAAAGGACACCTTGCCAGGTCTTTGTTTGGAATTTCTTCTTTCAGTATTTTGAATATATCATCCATCAGTCTCCTAGACTGTTATTGATTTAAGGGGTGCCTAGCCAGCCAGTGAAACATAATTTCTGAGAATGTCTGTGAGAATGTTTCCAAAAGAGATTAGCATTTGAGTTTGTAGCCTGAGTAAAGATCACACTCGTCATGCTCACCAAGCCATCATTTTATTCCTTAAGGACCCACTCAAATAGAACAGAGAGGTGGGAAGGAGGCAAATTCTCTCTCATTTTGAGCTAAGCCATCCATATTCTCCTGCCCACGGATATTGGAGACTCTGATTCCCAGATCTGATTTATGCCACTGGCTGGTTTACCAGTTTGCAGACGGCATATCACAAAACTCTTGGCTTCTATAATCACAGAGCCAACATTATAGTAAATCTCCTCTTACGTGCCTCTATTTATCCCATTGGTTCTGTTTCTGTGACCTCTGCATAAAATATGTATTTCTAACATGGCTTCTACCATCGGATTTATATTTGCCAGTTTGGACCCCTGCCACTCTCCCTGAATAGTGAGCTCTTTATGGGAGCTGGCAATATTTGTTTTAGAATTCCTGGTGGCTAGCCTATGGTAGGTGCTTAATAAATATTTGTTAATTGAATTATTGGATAGTTGGAAGTATGTTTATAAAAGAAAACTGTGGGCAAACTTTACTGTTTAAAAGGAAATACACCACGTTCAGGAATAATTTCAAAATCAGTGGAAGTGAGCAAAACTCGGTAAAGGAAGTGATGCCATTTAAAATTTTCTGCCTTGAGAAGATAAAACTATTAGAAAGAAAGACAAAACATTAAAAAAAGAAAGCCATAGTATTCTTTTGAAATAGGGAAATGTGGAGCAATCAGAAAAAGTAAGTCATGGACGTTGTAACAGCCCGAGGGGAAGAACATTGATGCTGTTATTGCTTCATATACATTGAGAATGAAAGTAAGTTATGGGAGAGGCAATATCTCTATGCAGATTGTGACAGGGAGGGCAGGGTAGCCCCCAGAATCCTGACTAAGGTTTCCTGCTAAATGAAGTGGGCAGCACTGACCACAGTACACCTGCTTGCCACTTCCTGCCGTAAAAGAAACACCTGAGCAGCGAGCAGTGAGTAAAATGAGATAATAATCCCACATCCAAATGAGTCACTAAGAATTCAGCTGCAGCACAGTCTAAACCTTAAGACAACTGTTTGCAATAACTCCTATCTACAAGGAAGTGAGAAGGGGTAGGAAGCATAATTTCAGCAGTGTTCAAGGTGATTGATAGAAAAATCCTACTAACAATATCAGAAATTTCATCAACCTCAGTATGATATCAGTCCACTGTGTCAAATTTAATCAGCTTATTCTATAGAGTCACGAAATCGTAGAGCTAAAATAAAGGATAGACTAGCTCTATGCTTTCATTTTTTGAGGTGAGAACACCAAAGCCTAAATATGTTAGGTAAATGTTTATTGTTAAGTTGGTTTGTATACTCTTCTTCCATGGCTCAGATTAGCAAAAATTATCTTCTCACACTTTAAATGTTCTAATCTTAAAGTAGCTCAGTTTACAGGACCTTGCATTTCTGGAGTCAACTGTATTTTCTGATCACATCACAAAAGCTGCATTTCTAAACTGCTGCCTTCCTTTAATGATCACAATACATACATAAACTATATATATATATATAATACACTATAAATACGTAATACTTATATACATACATGCAAAGTATATAGTGTATGCATATATTATAATCTATATATGTTACACACATATTAGCATGTATATACACATAACAGATAATAACGAAGGCGTCTGTGTGTGTTCAAGTCAGTATATCAAATACATACAGTAATTCTTCTTCTCTTTGACAGAGTATTTAATGCTTTAACCTGGGTGGCTTTTGTTACATGAAAGGATTAGACTTTAAAAAGGTTTCTAGTTAAATATATGGATCTGTGAAGGTCACAGTGAAATAAATTTGTAGAATAAAGTCTCCAAGGAAACTAACATAGCCTTTCAAGAACTTTCAAGAAATAGCTAAAATCTCCCGAAAAAAGATATGTTGAGGTCAGAAATCAGCGTAAGCAGCTATTAAAAATAACCTTAGAAATACTTTTCTTTCTCTTGGACTGTAAGTTTTTTGAGCGTAACTGACAAGCCCTTTTCCTTCATTTTCTTTTTCTTTCTAAAAGAGAAATATCCAGACTAATTTTCCCTAGACTGAAAAGTCTGCACAGCTGTGTCTAAAGTTAGTGGGACATACCGATCTCATCCTTACCGGCAAGCAGCTTTAAGAAGTTGATCAAGCCAGAAAAGCCAATATGCACCCAGATTCTGCTCCCGATCCAGGTAGTACCTTCTGATGAATCCAGAGAAGTCTTACCAATTTGGACCATCACAGTTTTTAATATGGACTTCTGCCCGAGAAACATGGATGCCCATCAATTCCTGCTTCATAGTCATAAGAAGTTACTTATCTCTTGGTCATGAACAACATGAAATGAAATTTGAGAGGCTGTTTCACTGTGAGAAAAGCAGTCCTGACAAAAGTTAACAATAGCAGCTGGGCATCATGACATACACCTGTAATCCCAGCACTCGGAAGGCTGAGGGAGGAGGATCACCTTGAGTTCAAGGACAGCCTGGACTACATAGCAAGACCTACCTCAAACAAACAAACCAACAAACAAAATGAAAAATGTTACTAACGGCATAGATAGAAAATATAGACTGTCAAGTAAATCTGAGAAGTCTAAACTGGGTTAATCCTAGGAAAACACGGGTGCAGAAAGAGTGGAGATTGCCCTAGATAGCCTCCCAGCTCCACCACTATACCTCTCTACTCATGCTTGATAATCTAATGAAGTAATTGACAAAAGTTTATTCAGATGAACTCTTTACACATTGTCTACAGACCTAATATGGTAAAACAATAAATTCTGCACTCAAAAAGCTTATAGTTGAATAAAATATAAAAAGAAAGCAAACAAAGTAGAATAAGCACCAAATGAATTCTGCAAAATAAAAGTAAATATTATTTTCAGTTATGTATCTCAGGAAAAAACCATGGGACATAAGCTGGGATTTTTTTTTGTTTTTGTTTTTTTTCTGGTACCGGAAATCGAACGCATGACCTTGCACTTGCCAGGCATGTGCTGTGCCACTAGGCTAAATCCCCAGCCCCCATAAGCTGGGATTGAAAAATGGTATAGTAGAAACTCAATAGCTACAGTTCTTTTTTCCTTGGTCAAAGAAATCAAATTTTATTTGTACAGAAACCAAGTTAAACGTGACCTTTCCCAACATACCATGGCTGTTGGCATGATATTAGTTTCTGACCAATAAGATGAGAGCAAAAGCGTTGCCTGACAACCAGAGAGGCTGTTTAGAGTGACGTAAATCAGCAAGCAGAGGCATCAGTTTACACTTGCACTTTTTCTTCTATTGTGATCTGAAGCTTTAATGTGATGTCTGAGCTGCAGCAACTATTTTGAAATAGAATATAGCTTTAAGGATAGGGAAGATCTGAGATAGTCATGTGGAAAGCAAAAGCCAAGATAGAATTGATAGCTCCCTGAACTTTGCACGTGCCCCCTAAGCCAAACCACACATCAAGACTCAACATGCTGGAGAACAGTAATTGTCCTAAACATCGCCAGAACACTAAGCCATGCAGACCATGGGACAGCCACTAGCTAGCCAGACTTAACAAGAGTGAAGCGAACAAACAAAAAACAGAGTCAATCCTGAAATGCTAAGGAGGAAAAAAATCAGAAGACAGAATTGCTGCGTGTAGTGGTACAGACCTACAGTTCTAACACTCTGAGAGGCTGAGGCAGGGGGACCCCAAGTTTTAATTCAGGCTGAGCAATTTAACAACTAGCAAGATTCTGTCTCAGAATATAAAATAAAGAGGGGTAGGGATGTATCTTGGTATGAAAGCCCTGAGTTCAATCCCTATTTCCACAAAAAGAAGGAAGAATAGAGGAAGGTCAGAATTGCTAACTAGCATGAAATAAATAGTTTGAATTTCAACAAAAATATATTTGTAATATTTAAAAAAACAAAATTCAACTTCTTCAAAGGGAAAAAAGCAATAAATAAAATACATCTCTGACTAGATCTACATAACAATTTTACAAACAAATATTTCAAAGAGTTACTCTATTTGAAGAATTAAAAACACTACTGAAAATATAATGAGTGATTTGACCAACACTGAATCTTAGTCAGAAGTAGAACGTACATAGAAGATCAGACAATGCTTGTAGGAATGTGAAAAGGGGCGGCCATGTTGGAAAGCAGTCAAAAGGCAAAACAATTATCAGAACTCAGCAATTCCACTCCTAGCTATGTACCCAGGAGAACTGAAAGCATATGTCTACATAAAACCTTGCATAAAAAGTATTCTCAGCAATACTCATGATAGTTAAAAAGCAAAAATAATCCTAATGCCCAGAAAATGTGGTATATTCTTATATCATTGAACAACAAAAGTTAAAAAAATACTGAAACATGCTATTACATGATGAAAACTTAAAAACATTATGCTATGTGAGAAAATCATCTGCAAAGGTATATACAATTTCATTATATTTATACGAAATTCTCAGAATAAATGAAGCTGTGAAGCATATTAGCCAGAATTTCTGTGGCTGAGGAAAAGTACCAAACACTTATAAGATAAAGGAGGAAAGATGTATTTAACAAAAACCTGTCAGGAAAGAATTCTTTGTCTAGCAAATCTATACTTCAAAAACTTTATTTTGAAAGCAAAATAAAGATATTTCCAAGCACTATATAAACTTTTAAAACCATGTGTTGCTGGGAGATTTTTCCTATAGTGACAAAGAAACTTCTTTGGGATAGAAAGAAATTACATCAGACAGTTACTTGAATCTCAGAAGAAATAAAGAGCATCAGAAATAATAAATATCTGGGTCAATTATTTTAAGTATAAATTATTTTACTCTTTCTTTCAATTTCCTTTAAATGCATAATAATAATAAATAAAACAACAAATATAAAATTACCCAAGAGATCCAAGATACACAGAACAAAAAATGGCAGGTGTGAGTAAAACATTTCAATCAATATGACTAAATATATAAATATGTTAAATATGTATATATATATAGCCTGAACATTTCTTTCAAAAGGTAAAATTGTCAAATTGAGTTAGAAAAGTAAAACACAATATCTGTTGTCTCTAACACGTACACTTAGATTTAGTAGTAAGAATTTAAAGTGATAGAAAAAAATAAATCCTGCCAATAATGACCATAAGAGAACTGGAATAACTAAGTTAAGATCAGATAAAATATAATTTCAGAGAACAAATATTACTAAAATCAGAGAAAGAAGGACAGTTAATACTAATAAGAGACAATATTTTAGCAGTATGTATATGGTAACTACAATTTATATATACCCAGTTACAGACTCTCAAAACACAGAGCAAAAATTACAGGGTTGAATGGAAAAATTTACAATTCAACTATTATAGTTGGACATTTCAATGTTACTTTCTCAGTAATTTATAGAATTCCAA
>NW_004955427.1:15376992-15419644 GCF_000276665.1 Chinchilla lanigera | reverse complement strand
GTGTCTTACACTATATAAAATAAGAACACAAATGACAAAGTTTATGGGATTTTTCTATGCCCAGGTCTATAAAGATGACTAAGTGAGCACATACAGAGATGAATATGATTAAAAGAAAAGTGCAGAGCTACTCACAGTTCCCTTACAAACAAGAGGGTGTACAGGAGGAACACCAAGTCATAGGCCGAAAGGAGAAGTACAAGACAAAGGAAAGCATTAGACCAGATCCCTTACTGGGGTTTCTGCAGGAAACATAGGGGAGGACAGGATGAACAGTTCAGGATTGGATGGTTGAACACTTTTGGTGTGCTGTAAGCTACAGGAGTCTTTCCTTTAGCCTTGGACGTGGCCCTGAGATGATTAAGTAGACGACATTATCTCCTGGGAAGCGAGGGTTAGGCAGAGAAAGTGAGGCTGTGGATTGGTTAGTTTGTGTATAAAAGTCACACTCTAGATGGAGCCTTCCACTATCTCTTAGAATTGGTTTGTTCTGGCAGGGACAGTCTGTCACCAGCTAGAAAGGACTTGTCATATAATAAAATCTTATAATACATGGAACATAAAAATATATACAGTACAAGGTTGCAGCTAATTCTGTGCTTGGAGGAAAATGTATCATTTTAAAGACTTAGATTGGAAAGAATGATTCTAACATCTTTGACTCTCTAAATCCAGAAAGAAAATAGAAAAAAGCAAACCAAAAGAAAGTAGCAGGCAGGAAATAGAGATCAGAGCAGAAATTAGTGATACAGAAAATAGAAAAAAAATGCTAAATAAAAAAATTAAATTAAAAGATTGTGCTTTGATCATCAAAATTGGTCAAACTTTAACTAGCGTGGCGAGAAAGTCAGAAAAGAAATTACTTAATCAGGAATGAAAGAGAAAACAGAGAAACTATTAAAATGAAAAAAATATAAGATGGGGTTACTACAACTAACTTCATGCTGACACAACTGGTATTACCTCACTTAGTATGTTTGTATTTCAATTTTAATTTCCATTTTAAAGAATCATTATAGCTTTACTTTTTATGTGAGGAAGCTAAAGTTTGTTTTTGTGGTTTGGTTTGGTTTGGTTTGGTTTGGTTTGGTTTGGTTTGGTTTGGTTTGGTTTGGTTTGGTTTGGTTTTGCTCATGATATCTACTACCAGCAACTCTGCCTTTAGCATTACAAATCTAGGAGTACCAAAGTTTAGGGCATCAGAATCTTTTAAAGACTATGAACACCATGCACCCATTCAAGTGTTGATGCAAGTATGTGATGTTCCCCTTGAACCAGACACCCCAGGCTCCAGGAAGATAATGAAACTGTCTTGCATATAGGAGCTTCTCACTCATCAAAGACACCCACTATTTATGGACTAAGATTTTTTCTCTCGTCTTAGTGTCTCTGGATATTCTCCCACACATACAAAGGGAGTATATGAATAAATAAAGAAAAAAGTTGGTAGAGAATCTACTACCAATCTATGTTTAGGTTTAGGTGTCTAAAAATTGTAGGATTGGTCAATCACAAAAGGGGAGAAAGGCTAGACATTTGTACGTTTTCAATGCAAAATTAGGAAAAAAATCCTCCCTCATCATTTCTTAAATAAAACTTTTAACATTAATAAATAAGACATAATCTCACAATAATCATAAACAAACTAAACAGTAAGAAAAAAATTCTCATATTGCCCCTATTTTTTATTTCAATATAGAACAACAGTGCTTGCATACAATAGCACAAGTTTACATGTTTAGAAATTATTGTCCTAGATTTTACTAATTTTACTCTAAAATAGCCTTTCCCCAAATGCCATTTTTAAGATGATTTGGGGTACAATGAGATGATCTTGGGTAGTATAAAAATTTTACACTATCCTAAACCATTACCTTTTATCTTTTTTCTTTTTTTTTTTTTTTGGTTTTTCTCTGGTACCGGGGACCGAACTCATGACCTTGCGCTTGCCAGGCAGGCGCTTTTGCCGCTGAGCTAAATCCCCAGCCCCTATCTTTTTTCTTTGAGTTCTTCTAATTAGAGAGGGAGAATCAATTTGGCCCTAATCTTTATTAGTAATCTAACTCCAAGGTAATCTCATATTTAATAAAGAGGAAATGGGTGACAATAACAGAGCCAAGTGAATGTAGAAGCATAGTTAACCACAAACTTTGTCTCTATTATATTTATAGTTACTTTCTTTTGTACTAAAATGTTTCTTCTCAAAATCATAGTGTATAAAATTTCCATTTTAAGCAGACAGATTTAAGATTCTTTTCTTTTACTTTTTTGGTGCCAGGAATTGAACTCACAACCTCACACTTGCCAGACAGACACTGTGGTGCTGAGCTATATCCCCAGCCCAGGATTCTTTTAAAGATAATCAGTGTAAGAAAAACACTAAGAGGATATGTATGACGGTGTTCTGATATATGAAAATTCATGAAGGTACGTACTACATGAATGACAGAGGAAATGGAAATTTAATCTTATAAAGGCTCTAAAGAAGATACAGGACTTTTTTACACAAGAAGTCAAAGCAGTCACTCAAAATAAAATAACCTGATTTGGCCACATCTTACATACTTATAAGTTCTCTTTGATGACCCTTTGACCTTGATTTCCCTGGCTTCTATTGTTCTTGATGCAGTTAGCTTGACTTTAAATATTGCAAGCTTTTGTCTAAAACTCTAATCCATACGGCTGTGCTCCTATACCCACTCTGTCCTTGTCCAGTTTGGAGTCGTCCCCAAATCCTGCCAATACCCAAACTGCAGCTGATCCAATGAACTCTATCTGGAGGACGGGCTGTGTCCCATTCTGAACTCTTAATTAAGGTTATCTCTATTAGTGTGCTCACTCTCGGTTAATTCTCTCTCCCTGCCAGTGTTTATTACCGCCAGTATTTATTACCGCTTTAAGACCTAACCATTACTGTCACCCTTGCACTCCAAATTCAAAAGGACAAGTTATAAGTAACCATTTTGCAGAAGAGTTGAGGGAAAAAAAAGTGTCCATCTTCTATTTTCTTATTGAACCAGTCTAGTTAAGATAATACATAGTCCTCTAATTTCCAGCTTTGTTATAAAAACAAATAAATCACTAGTAATTATTTTAATGTATGCCATATAATTGCTTTGTTTCCAAAATGTCAAATTTTAAATACTTTATAGTCTCATTTATGTGTGGAAATTAGCTACTGAAGTAAACCATGTTCTTTGTTTCAAACTTGAGGGCCCTTATAGGTATTTTAAAAGAAGATAAATTAAGTAAATGGACAGATCACAGGATCCCCAGAAGCTCACAGCCAGAAAATTATGCCAAAGCTGAGCTCTGAGGATGATCGGCCCTGAAAAAGAGCAGAATCACTGTGTGTGTTCTCTGAAGGTGGAATACACATAGCTCTTCCCACACTCAGGATGCAGGAAGCCACCACAAGGTCAGCCGCCCTGCTGCCTCTGTGTGCCCTTACCCCTCTACTGTCTTGCACCAACTGAAACATAGGCAGCACCTCTTTCTCAGGTTGTATACCTGTACCAGGTGGCAAGAGGGGCTGGGGGAGACTTTAGACCTCTGATATAAGAAATGAGCAAAAGGTAAAAAAATCACTGGGAAGTACTGAGTGATGGCATACATCTCAACAATATTAGGCCTCTGAGCTCAAAGGAAAGGTGTACTAGAAAATGTTTAACGAGTATCTCTTTGGTCTAGGATAAGGGGGGCAACTATATCCCAGCATTTGCCTTTTTCTACACTCAAAATATTCTATCCATGACTATTTCAACTTTATACTTACAACAGAATAAAATTTCCTTAAAAGCAAACAGTCAATTCTAGAAAAACAAGCAGGATATAAAAAGAATGTTCATCAATTTGCTTTAACATGATTTATGTAATTGAAGGTTGTCTTAGTCTGTTCAGGTTGCTAAAACAAAATACCAAAGTCTGATTGGCTCATGAACAACAGAATATACTTTTCACTGTTCTGGATGCTGGGAAATCCAAGAGCAAGGCATTGCCAGATTCAGTGTCAAAGGAGAGCCTTCTTCATTTACAGTTGACACCTTCTAGTTGTGTCCTCGTATGGAAGGCAGGACATGGGGACTTTCGAAGTCTCTTTACAAAGGCACTAATCTCATACATGAGGGCTCTACCCTCAAGCCTATTCACCTCCCAAAAACCCCACATTCAAATGCCCTCACACTGGGGACTACGTTTGAACATGTGAATTTTGTGAAAACACAGAACTTTAGTCTATAACCTAATATCATATAATTTAATTTTTTGGTAATGGATATTTAGCAAGCAATCCATAGTATGTATTTCTGAAAATGTAAGAGCTCACTTTCATCAAGCAGCTGATTCCAGTACATTACAGGCATAAATTAGGTGTTATTTTTTTCCTACATAGCTGATGTCACAACCATACTGACATTAAAAATTACACAAGTAGCTTTTTCTAAAATAAATAGTATCTGTATTAAAGTATGCATAAATATTCTCAGTGTATTCTTCAGGGCAGAAAATGGAATTCCAGATTAACTTATTGAATCTACTTTTATGTTTGAGCTTCAAATCTAAGGCCTCTTTTTCATGTATTCGAGCTTTGGGTGTTATCATCCTATAGCAACTCTGATAGCTAGTCTCTCCTTAGCTGCTTGATAAGAACCTGCAAGGTAAGAGATACTCATAAAAAGTTAGGTTGATACTTTGGGTTAATTAATCAGTGTATTCTGTCTCTCAAAGTGAAGGTATGTGTACCCAAGATTTCCTTTCGATCAGAGCTTCTTTTCCCTTTAGTATCTAATTAATTTCAATTCATGTGCCAGGTCAGACTTTACTCTTCAAGGAAGATATCTTTGAGCCTTTCATGTACCAATCCGCCCAAGAGTAAAGGTCCTCTTTTGCTTCCCACAGAAACCCCACTTACATTTATCATGACACTGAGCAGCACAGTAATCATGTTTGGAAATTATTGTTTTACTTGTCTGCCTTTACAATCACTTTGAAGGCAAAGAGCTTGCTTTATTGATTTTATATCTCCAGTATCCATTTAGCACAGTTCTAGGGATACATTAGACACTCCTCAGTGCATCTACTCATTCATCCATCAACTCAAATCAGTCCACACATGTTGAACATCTACATGAGCCACACAGTGGCATGAGTGCTAAAGTATAACAGTGCAAAAAGAATGCTGCCATTATGCAGCCAACATTACAAAGGAGGTATGAATGACATATAGTATGCTGAGTGATGTTATATCTATGGAGAAAACATAAATGGTGAGAGTAGGCTAGGCATAGGGTGATGGCTTTTAAGTAAGGTTATGAAAGAAGAGCTCACTCACAAGTTATCACTTGAACAAAGACCAGAAGAAGGTGAAAAGGCTAATATAAATAGCCAAACACAATTAGAACCCTCTCTGGTTTCATGGGGCGATAAAAAGGAATTAAGATGTGGTATGTACAGTTACCAACTCCACACAATGAATGTAAACAGTTGTACTGCAAACATATGAATTAAAAATAAAAATGGGATCATTTTGGCTAATGCTTCAGATCTGACTTACTGGGTTCCAGTGGACCTGCACCTCAAAGAACTTCCTATCACCAGAGGAGTTACTATTGTTACACTTTGAAATCTCTTTTTCTTCCTCCTACTACTCCACTGAAACCTTGGTTCCTCTCACTCCTCTGTGACTCATTCTGCTCTTTTATTCTTGGTCAAATTTATGAGTTCTGACTCATTCTGACTAATCAAGGAAGACTTATTTCCTATGTGGCCAGCACTATGCTCAGTGAGAGGAATTATTGCTAAAATCACAAGGTCTTTGAGGACCTTCTGCCTAAATCCAGGCAAGAGACTTTAAACAAGCTTTGCTCTCTGCAAATTCCTGCATCAATCTCTTAGTACTTATGAAGTATTCTCTATTTTATTAACAAAGAAAATGTAAAACATCAAACAAAAAAGGACATATATGCTACAGATAGCATTGGGAAGAGGCTTATTCATTACCAATACTTATATTTCCTAATAATTTCCCAAAGCCTGGTCTCAGAATTCTGGTACCTTTTCCTAGCAGACAGGCAGTATCTGGATGTGCATTATTCATGCACTCAAATCATCTACTTTTTTATTTCAAACAAACACTTACCTCTCTTTCAGATCGCACTGTAATAATCACACAATGGCTACAAAACAACTTAGACTTTGCTGTTGGGCAGTTTGGGTTCCCATAAAGGTGAAATTTATTTCTATTTATTTTAAAAGAACATGTAGATTTGTCCAAACTGGATCTTTATTTTCTCGTGTGTTTCTGATTGAAAGAAGGCAGTTTTGCAAGCAGTGTGCATGAGTCAGAAAGAACATTTCCTGGTTTGGTTAAAAAGAAGAAAAAGAGATCAGCAGCTACACGCCTGCTTGGTGCCAAACATTGTGCCAGGCACTTTGCAATATATCATCTTATATAATATATGCTGTGTCACGGTACACACAAACACGATTGTGGGGTGATACTATTACCAGTCTCAGTTCAAATGAAAGGAAATGGAGTTACTGAGAGGTTGAATAAATTTTCCAGTGACACATAGCTTGTGAGTGGCAGACGTGGAATTGCAGTGCCCTATATCTGACCGTGAGACCCTTGTTTTTCCCTCTTTCCATGCTTTTTGCTTTTCCTTTTCTCCAATTAACTGATAACATGTCCGTATGTATCACGTACCTTATATTTTGAAGTATAAAGACATTGTGGAGTGGTTAAATTTAGCTAATTAACATGTGCATTATTGATATAGGGGAAAGAAACTCTCAACCTGAAAGATATCTGGGATGAGTTCATGTTCTCTAAAATTGAAGAATGAATTTTAGGAACAACAAAGGTTAAGAGCAGAACATATTTATTGAGGGAAAGAAAGTTTCTATCCGAGTGGAGCAGAAGGGGGCCCAACTTGGTTGCCAACGAACGTGTCTTTTCCAGTGATTTTTTTATAGAGCAAAATCATGAGGTGAGGCGGGTCCAAGGTGGAAAACATGGGAACTCAGTAGTAGGTATGAGGTGGGACAAAATTATGGTCACCCAATAAGATTACAAGTATAATTGTTCAGGTAAAATTGGTTAAGTCGGGTTCAAATGGGGAAGCAAGTTGCTGAGCAAGTAGACATGAATACAGAACAGGGGCTTTTCCTGGAAGGGTTTGGGTTAGTGACTCTTCCTGGCTTCTTCAAGGTGATTACTACCTGTTTAGAATATCAATCCCGGATGTCCATCCCTAGGGAGGTAACTTTTGTCTTGCGATCTGTCCCATAGCAGGAGGGCCTGTCTCTCCAGTAGTTGCAAAGTATCTTGTATTCCATACTGGCTCCTTTGAGGGCGTAGCCCTGTCTGACTGCCTATAATATTTTCAATATTTCTATCTACTCAGTTGCCTACATTACCTCACATAGTTTTTCCTTCTGATGTAGAAGCAATTAACATCCTCTCCTTTTCACCTTTCAAGAACACAATATATTGTCGTTAACTAGAATCAACTTGCTGCACCGTGGTTCTCTCACAGATAAAAGCATGACATATATGAGGCTAAGATCATGAGATGGAACATTACCTGTGTAGATTTTACCGGGCCATTGCCTGTCCCCTTCCTCCCAGCATCAAGGTACATCCTTACAGATTCAAAGCGATTCAAATAGATACCAAAAGAGAATGGATACACAGGATAGATTGTATAAACCCATCCTAGCCACCAGATAAACAAGGCTAAATGCATGTACTGATGACAGATCATTAGTGCCTTCTTTACTGCATTCAAATCCTTAAACTTGCCCTTTCCCTTCCCATAAATCTATGTCACTCCTTGTCCTTCAAATGACAGAGAGCTCTCATTCACTTTGTCAAAGAAAGGAGTTACACAGATTCTGGCTGTTTACATCAGAAGAGGAAATGGTCAGATGCATTTTGACTAATCACACCTTTCTTAGAACAAAAAAACAACCACACAACCTAGACTTATCTTCACTGCTGACCTTTCACTAGGAATCATACCTATTAAGTTTTAACTGCAGATTCTATCAGTACTGCTTTAGGTATAGGGAATGACTCTGTGTAAGTGGAGCACTTACTCTCATATAGAGATGTATGCATGGTAATGATTAAAGTGGTTAACTGATAACATAAACTGAAGGGATGCTGGAGTTTCCAAGGCAGAGTAAATGAATCTGAAAGCCAAAAACAATAAATCAGTACTCCTCAATCTGTGCTGTAGTCTATGCGTCTACCAAAATTTGATCCATATATAAAACATTTTTACAGCAACTGAATAAATATATTGGTCAGTAATATCTGTCAAATGGATGATTAAGCTAGGTAGATTTTAATATATCTTGAGGAATGAGGTACAAGTTCATCCCAAATAAGAGATAAGAGTCCAGATAAGAGACAAGAGGTATAGCATTAAGCCAAACCTATGCCAAACAGGAAGTTTGTTTAGGGAACATTTAGGAACTTTGTTTTATACATACAAGAGTACGATCAGTAAATAGTAGTAATGTTCAATCAAAGACTCTTGAGGAAGAATGGGAGGGGATTAAAAACGGATTAGGATGTTTCATATATATGTACCAATTCTCCATAATAAATGTAATCACCGTATTCTGTAAATATGGGCCCCCAAAATATTAATCTTTTCTACAAAGGAACACACTGTGGACTGAATCCAGAACCCATTTCTAGGGACTGAGTTCTATTTATTTTTCCACTCGCTAATCCTATTAAAAAATATTATTACTGAGCACTCACTACCTGTGATGAGCACTTCTAGGGAATTGCTTCAAAGGGGACAGGTCCCCATAGAAATACTCGGCCAGGAAGTGCTAGAGAGCTCAGTCAGAGCCTTGGTTCAAAACTAAAGAGCATCATAATGTACTGGGCTTTCCCGATTCACTGTGTATTTTTCTCTCACCTATGTGGGTCCCACAGGGGACATTCAGTATCTTGTAACTTTTAATTGCTGATGAGCTTCTGGCAGGTGTGGCTTGCCCTAATGGACTGAAGATGCATTGGTTGCTTTCAGTTATGCCCAGAAAAATGTCGTGGTCAATGGCAACCTCTTTAATTGGGCTTTTATCAGGTACTTCCCTCAAAGCAGGTAAAGCTATTGGAAAGAGATCAGTGTGGGCTTTAAGGAGTGCTGAAATACACTCTGAAAATGAATAGAGGGAGTGGCTGCTTTTGCTATCATTGATAATCACTTGCTAGAATGAATTTAATATGGATCAGCCACAAGGACTGTATTATTGATGGATAACACAATTGAATTGGTAGCAGCATCTAAGCCTATTGATTCTATCTTTCTGCATTTTGAAAGTGTTGTATTCCAGCAGCCTGTGGCTTTGCCTCTATATAGTATTTGGAAGAACAGAGTACCCAAGAAGATGAATGTGTTTTTGTTCACATTACTACTGTAAGTGTGTTCATTTTGTAGTATCACAAAATGATAGTATCACAACAAAGTAACACTCTTGCCTAGATTTTGGTGTTTCGCTGTCAATCTTTGTAGGTCATAGCTTGCAGAAGGATCCCTTGTCTCTGCCTTCATCTTCATAGGCTATTCTTCCTGTGTGTATGTCAATGTTCAAATGTCCCTTCTACACAAGGACACCCATTTTACTGGATTGAGCCCTCTCTCCATAATATAAATTCCTATTAGCTAGTTATACCTTCTAATACATCTTCAACAATTATATCTTCTAGTTACATCTTCAACAATTCTGTTTTAGTAATATAAATTCCTATAAGCTAGTTATATCTTCAACAATTCTCACCATTCTGAGTTGGTGGAGGTTAGAGATTCAGTATATGGGTTTTTGAAATATGAGTCATATCATAATAATAGAGAAGGAATAGACAAGGTTCACAATCTGCTTCATAAAATGAGTATAATATAGGCTGTAGAATAATACAGAAATTAACCAGCACTGACACTACCTGAAGAAGCTTCAAAAATTGGCAAACTGAAAATTTGTTCCTTTCCAACTTTGTCAACTCTGTCATGTGGCCTCTTTACCCTGAGACTGTGCTTATTAGGATTTGCTTGTAGAAATATTTAACTAAATAAGTCACCAATTGGTGGACCAATTTCTTCCAACAAATAGCATTTATATCTATTTTTCACATTGATTCCACTATAATAACACAGGCATAGTTAAGAAAAACACATGCATATAATAAAAAGTTAAAATTATAGAAAATACATGTACATCATATCGCTCAAAGAATTTTTTATTAAAAGAATTTTAAGCTAATTATGAAACTCTTGTAGATTCAAAAAATACACTAAAATTTAGCTGTACAATAATACCCAATATCCTGTGAGCAGTTATGTCTGCCCCATATAGAAGTCCTCCTAGCAGTTTGACTAAGATGTCATCAGCTTTATTATTAACATTTTTCTCTCTGCATTCAAAATAAAGGTTCTATTTTCTATACTCTACTCCACTATTCCATCCTTAGAATGTAATAGCTGCTTCCTCGAAATCTCTTCTTAGGGAAACCAGCATAGTTGTTAGATTAGTCCAGGTGGACAAAACAAAAAAAAAAAGAACCTAATTTAGGAATTGAAATGTCTGCTCCACTTATGATTGAAGCTCAGCCTAAAATCTGCTAGGGCATGTGGTTGTCTAGCAACCAACTAATGTCCTATAATGATCTACAAATTGAGGTCTGTGCTGAATGAACGGTCTAGTCCAAACCCAAAGCTTTATATAGTTAATTGAAAGCTAATGTCCTCATTAGTGACTGATAGGGAAGCTCAACAAGTGCACTTTGCATGTGTTAAGTGTTGAATATTTATTAGACATGTTGTTTAATACAAAGTAAGAGGGACTAGACAATCCGTCTGTTGACAGCTATGAGAATAAAATCATGGTTTGGAACTGACCAATCCAAAAGTTAAGCTCAAGACAGCTGATGTCCACTACACTTCTATTCACTGAAACTAAACTATTTTGGTCTATGTCACATCTTTCTGGTTCCTGTCCATTTATTATTTACCTATTTATTTATCTTCCTCATCAAAGCCCTGTATACTATTAAGTTCAGACTACTCCCAATCCAGAAGATATAAAACTTATTTAATATATTCCCAATCATCTATAGTTCATCATAAAACTAGCAGGACAAAATGAAATTTTGTAGGTGAGATTTAAAACACCCTATCAAAATATAGTAGAACTTGAGAAAATTAGGTTTGTCTTAATTTCTGCCCACATGATCACCCTGCATCTCTGCCTATTACCTCCCTCTTTTTTTGTTTTCATTTTTTAAGCTGTTTTAAAAGGAGATAGCTACTTTAAGAAAATCTTTTAAAAATATTTAAGCAAAAAAGTAAAGCTATTAGTACTTGCTGAATTATTCATTTGAGGTACTGACCATCTATAATGAATTTAAGATCATTCTACATAACTAGGACTACAAATGTTTATAGTTGTACTTAAATAACCTGCTAGATGCATTTCTTAATGACTACATAGAAAACCTAGATCTAGGCAAACGATGTATTGTTGCTAAAACTATTGAGAAGCTTTATAGGGGAAAAGTGGATGCTAAAGTTAAAGAAACGGATATAAAACAGTTGTCATTGCCAAATGAGTAAAGTTCTATAGGAAGTCTAAAAAGGATAAGGAGTTCTAAAAAGGATAACCCCTAAAAACATAAAAATATATTTTTCAATTTTTTCTATAGTCACAGAAAAATACGACTTTTCAAATAAAATTAAAATTCCCAGGCATTAATCTGACCAGTTCAACAGCTATGGAAAATCTCTCATCACTCAGTTCAGCCTTCATGAAAAGAGAAATCTACATAGAGCCTCGAGACTAAGGGATCAAAAGATATGGGAGCTGAAGATAATTCTCCAATATTAAAATCACAAAACAGATATCAAAGGCCAGGTATATAGCTCAGTGGCACAGCTCCTGACTGACAAGCGCCAGTTCATGAGCTTCATTCCTGGTACCAAAAAAAAAAAAAAAAAAAAAAAAATATATATATAAATATATATATATATATATATATACACACACACACACACACACATATAAATATATATATACATATATACATATATATACATATGTACATGTATATATACATATATACATATATATATGTATCATGAAAGGACAGGTATAACATGACAGACAATTCCCTCAAAACACCAAATAGCAGCAAGTCTTGTCTTTTATCATCTAGAACTCAAACTGCAAATAGGTCAATAAGCCAAATGGTATCAAGCACTATATTAATATAGTGGCATTCACATTTTTGTTTAGGGCCAGTCCGTTCTTGTTAAAATAAATGATGCCTTATTTGTAATGCCCCAAAATTTCAGTGGAAGTCAGATGAGGAGATGTAATTTTGTGTATATTGGGGAAGGAGTGTGGGGAATGAGACAGGATCAGAGAGGACCTCCATAGCTCTCCACAGTGTAAAACCTAGACACTGCCAACCACCTTGTGCCAAAGAATTCCTCCACATCTGATGGGTGGAGGATGGAATTACATACCAAAGTTTATTTTGAAACTATCAGTTAATTGTACTTCGGATACATAATCTGATTTTGAAGGATCAGGAAAACTTTAGAGAGCATACAACATACTTAATTCATCTGGAGAAGAATGCACATAATGTAAATTCTGGTTTCTGGAAACAGACTCAGGAGATATAGATTTGAGTCCAACTATGATATAAAGCTTGTATAACTCACCTTCTTTTTCCTTAGTCCCATCATGAAGTGTGAAAGTATCATTTTAAAGAGAAATCATGTTAATAATACAGACATAAGTGAAAACATTTTAATGAGGGAACCATTGTTACAAACAGGTTCAATAGAGAACTCAGTGTCTCACAATTATAGCCAGATAAGGAATACAGACTTTACAAATGCAAACCTAGCAAAACTACCTCAGTTTACAGAGCGATAGTCCATGTCATTCTACCACATGCATTTCTGTGGACATAATTTATTTGCGTTACTATCAGTTTTTTTCACACATTAACTATTACCTTCACAGAGTTGTAAAATAGCCTTATGCAAGACAAAAACCAGTTAGGGCACCCACAAAATGTTAGTCTTATATCATTTTTCTTTATAGAAGATGAGATGACCTCTTAGGCTTTTTCCAACACTTAAATTCCGTTTTTTTCCACCATCACTAGAAAGAAAAGTAGGCAGAATAAAAAAGGATAAGAGACACAGTGAGTTAAGAAGTCTGAAAAAACTTCAGCCTACCAATGGGTAATCCAGTCTTGTCACAAATAACCTTCCTCTCTCACATTCCAATATTGTATGCTTATTATTAATAGATACCATACCAGTTTAAACAGAAAGAGGGAAAACATAAATCACAAGAGACACTAAATTTATTATACCCCTGGATAAATGGCAAAGCCTTCATTGCACATTCACTAGATGCCAATGAAATACCATGATCCTTGGTTAAAATAAAATTTGTTCTGGGTTAGACTGACAAGGGTAATTAATGCTTCTATAGAAAATCTCTGATCCCAGTTACTTTATGTCACATGAAAGAAAATTCCCCTATCCACTCCTCCCTCATCTGTGGTTAATATTGAGTTATGAATCAAACAATGACAGCCCCAAAGAGACAAGCAAAGTAGGGGCTAAGGTAACCCAGGAACAGAAAGCGCACAGCCAGGACTGCACAACTAGCACATTCACCTTCCCAGAGCAAAGCAAAACAGGAGCTTTTTTATTTGCTATCCAAGGGTCTTCTGAGGCTACTGGTTATATTAGCAGATGCTATTTAACTTGGCTAAATATCTCTGTCTCCCCACAAGCCCTCCTCAGTCTGGACAAGTTATTTAGAAGCAAACTATACCACTAGTGCTATGGCTGAAAGCAATAATTATATGGAGCTCCAACAGGATTTATCTAAATTAGCATTTTTAAATTTGTTAACATTTATTGACTAGTTCCTCTGTGTCAGGCAAATTACATTCACTGTCTTGTTTTACCCACCAACAAGGCCATGAAGTAGGTCCTAATATCATCACATCTTATAGGTAAAGATAGACTTTTCTAATTAGCTTAAATTCCAAAGGTAATAAAGAGCCAAGTCAGAGTTTAAAACTTGGTCTGGCTGATACAGAACTCCACATTTTTAGCACAGTGTACAGAGGTTTAACCTAACATTCCTCCTGACTGCCCCCTTATCATACTTGTGGGCAAGTAAAGAGTGGCTCTGCCTTCCCCAGAAAGATAAATGGTAGGTTTTTAAATATTTCCCCATGCCAAACATAGAAAACACCCTCTCCAAGCTGTAGTACACTTAGATCCAGAGCACCGGAGTGCAGGGATAAAACTGAAGGTCTTAAGACAGCATGAACGATGTGCTTCTGTACGTCTTACTGTTATTTGTCTTTCTTTTCAGTAAGCACACCATGGTGAAGCGAGAGAAGCAGGATTTGCTTCTTATGAAAATGTGTTCTGTACAACTGAGTATTCTTTGGGTGTAATAAATAAACACAATGAGATCTGAGTCTTATATTTAAGACTACAGAAGCTAAATCTATTAAATAGAGCTCTGTACTTCCCATTATTAGAAATTCCTTATACAAGAAATTCTTTCTTCTAGACCCGTGGTGGTGAGCTTATGGCACATGTGCTACAGCCACTGTTTGTGTCTTTGAAAGCTCTAAAAGGTTCACCGTCACCGCTCTAAACTAAGTATTGCCAGGCAATGAAATTATATCAGACTTTAGGAGAAGGCAAATCTCTCCTGAAACTCCATTAACTATAAGTTCCTACCGTCTTTGGGTCCATTTCCTGTTCTGTGTTTTCTATAATAGCATTCAAAAAAGCTGGTTTTTCACACTGCCACTTTTAAATAGAAATTAATTGGAAATCACTGCTTTAGCATATAAAATAATCTTGTCTTTCATATACCCTAGGAGAAATGGATGTTGTGGTAGAAAAAACTAAAATAATAAACATCTTACAGGGCCAGGGAGATGGCTCAGAGGCACAGAGCTTGCCTGGCAAGCACAAGGGCCTGAGTTCAAATCCTGGTGCCAAGTACAATAAAATAAAATAAACAAAACATCTTACAAAGAGACAGGAAAAGCACCAACAACACAGTTACACTAAATATCACCTCTAGAAGAGAGGTGATATTTTTTGTTTTTTGTTTGTTTTGTTTTTTCAAAACTTACACTACAGGTCATAAAGATAGGAAATGAGGAAAAGAACATTGATAGAATGGATGCGACAATGTACACAGACACTAACACATATACTTTGCCCGGGCAAATAATTTTTTTCTGTTGGTGCCGTACTACCTTTACATTTTATGCATATCTTAAATACAGTAGACATTCAGCAGCACACAGAGCCCAAAGGCAATGTTATATTTAAATAGTCATTACTGCATTTTAAACAGTACAAAATGGAGGTCCCACATTCATATTTCATTTTGTTTCTCTCTCACACACATACGCACATATACACACAAATACATGCCTGTCACTTCCACAAGTTAGAACACAGCCAGAAGTCAACAGACTTGGCAGTGGCTCATACAACACTTTAGGAGGAGAAGAAAGCAATATAGAAATCATCACCCATCCTTGCCCTTTTCAGGCAACTTTGTCCACTGGCATCACTCCACATACAAACTCATGTAAAGTATTTTTAACTTAAAAAGGAGTAAAAGAAATAACCAAACTATGTGCACAGTTGTGTATGTCTTTCTCTGTTAATTAAGGATGTTGCCTTGCATTGCTGGACTCCTGAGGATTTCCCAAGGCCTACCCTGCCAGCAGCTCTGTATTGCATCATTTCTATAGCTCAATGTTTTCTCCCCCTGATGTTTATATTGGAAAGAAATTTTAAAAACAATTATAATGGAAGATTTTACTTTGTTGGTGCTTCAAAGAGCATCTAGGAGCAAAGCCCAAACAGGAAGAACATTCCTAGTATAATTCCACAGTCAACTGAAAATTCCATGGATTTTGAATTCAGAAAATATGCTCTAAACATCGTAATGAATATTTACCGAGAATTCACAAGTGTGCTGAAGCTTAGCCTTTGTCATTTTCCAGGACAGACACAACTTCAGAGAGAAACAAGGTCATGTTTTTATTGAGGAAAAAGTATGGGAATAGAAATTAAAAGACTACAACTCTCTCCCAGAATTGCACACATTCTATCTGAATCCCACTGAGTTCTTCTCTCTAAACAGGGTTTACCTTACTAACACAGAGTTATGGGGAGAATAAAGAGGGACTGTGTATAATCTAAGTATTATATGCATATTAAACAATATGCAAAGGCACTATATCATACAATAAACACATTCTGAGATTTCAGTGAAATCAAGGGGAATACCACTATTGCAACTAATTTCCTCCACCTTAGAAAATGTACAACCACAGTAGGAAAAAATAAAATATTTAAATAAGGCTTTCAGTCTCAGGGTCTAAAGGATAACCTACACTTAGAGTATCTCATCATCCACCTTTATCTCTCAGGACACATGAATAACTCATGCCTCAGGAAAAGTATACACAAGTTCAATTTTTCAGTCTTACTTTTGAACATCGGAAACTATATCAAACCCATTCATGTGAAAGAGCTAAAGTATGGTGGCAAAAAGCATGATTGATGACAAGTGTAGTTAGTGCATGATTCCAGACCTTTCTCAGACTTTTTCCTCATGTTCTAACCCTTCCTGTTCATCTCATATATGTGGCATAGTATGAGAGTGTCTGGGGGAAAAAGGACCATTTCCCACCCACTTCCAAATTTCCTGAGAGGAAAGGGCAGGTATCTTAAATTGTGGAAATATGCTAAACTATTGAAGGCACACATAACCATGTAGGTTGTGATTAAATGCTACTTAAAATGTAACATTTAATGGCAACTGTTGAGTAAAAATAGACACATTGAAAAGCTCAGCACATTATTGAGTATTTTAATATAACTTAACCAACACTAACACTGAAATCACACCATTTTTAGATGGCTGACATTTTGCTGCTGTCTATGCACAGCTGTTGATACATGTCAAAATTGCATTACTTGCCTCACTGGTGGCATAGACTCTCCTTGATACAGGTAAATACTTCACTGTGATTGCCTTTTCTCTGATAACTAGACCAATACACAAGAATGGAAGTAGAACTATGTATGCACTATGAGACACTATCATCTGTTGTATTTAATTCAAGATACACATCTATTCCCAAATTCTTTTCCAGAAATTTTTATTTTTGAACTGAAAGGCAAATGTCTTTGAGCCAAGTACAGATGTTATCCATTACCTGAGGTCTCTGAGCTACCACTGGGTTTATTCTTCCTAAAAGCCGGTTGTTTAACTCTTCCTTAGAATTTGTAAAATATTCTAGCATATATACAATGAATTCTTTTTTAGTTTATGCCATTTAGGATTGATTTAGCAACTTGTAATCAAAAGAATCTTCATCTAGAAATTTTGTATCAGTGTATTTTTCCTTTGCTCATTGCAGCAGAATTCTAGTGTGGTCCTCAAAATTCCCATGCCCTGATGTATACAACCTCCCCTTGATGGTAGGCTGAATCCATGGATATAATGAAATATTATTTCTATCATTAGATGGACAATCAACCGCAATTAAACTTTAATAAAGGAGAAGATTGTCTGAGAAAACTCCTAAAAGGATCTGCATCCTTCCTGAAGTTATGGAGATTTAAAGGGCTTATCAAGGGAAACAAGTGACAAGGAACTACAAGTGACTCGTAAAATCTGAAAAAGGTGTCTGGCTAAGAGCCAGCAAGAATGTTAATAACTCAGTCACATGAAACACACATAATATATCCTTTCACCATCCACTTAAATTTGAAAGAAGATTCCAACCTCTAGAATGTAGCCCAGCCAAACCTTTGTGTTTTTGTTTTGTTTTGTTTTGTTTTCGGGGGGGGGGGTTTCCTCCAGTGCCGGGAACCGAACTCACGACCTTGCACTTGCCAGGCAGGCACTTTTGCCGCTGAGCTAAATCCCCAGCCCCCAAACCTTTGTTTTTTGCCTCATGAGTTTTAACAAAACAAAACAAAGAACATTGAAAAGAAAAAAACTGCTAACAATTTCCAGATTCTTGACTTACAAAAACTGTGAGATTAATTTGTTTGATTTTTCAGAAACTAAGTTTGTGGGAATTTGTTGTACAGCGAGGTAAACCCAATAGTTATAATCAATTTTTTGTCTGAGATTAACTGTGTGTTATTTCCCATCTCTGCAATTATTTGAAAATTGTCATAGCTCTGAGTGGCCACATCCACTAGAAAAATCTGATTCATATCTTTCTCCCTTTTCTCCTATCTCTCCCATCAACATTTCTGCCCACACCTTGCTCAGCATTCCTGAGAAGTTAGACTATATCAGCAAGCCTTAGGAGAGATAACCTGTGATTCAGAACCTTGGACAGTAGTTTCCCACACTCCCTGTTAATCTCCTTTGTTATCTGTGTAGTTAGTTACCTTCATGCCACAGAATGGTGGTGTTGATGACCAGCAGTCCAAACGGGAAAGGACCCTCACAAATCAGAGCATCCAAAACAGGGAACTCCTAAAAAATGGATCAACCTTTCTGTAGAGAAGTCGTAAATGTTCAAAAATAAATAATATTTCCACATAGGGCATGTTCCTTAGCAAATTGCATTGTACAGACTGGTTGTAAAAGTTCTAGGCACTGAAATTCTTTTTTATGTTATCTCTCTGTTTCAGATCATTAAATTCATTTTATCTGATCTTGCACTCTAAAACTACTAAGGCTATATGCACCCTAAAAGCAGCTGCCAAAAGCTTGATTTCCAGCTGATTGGTCTTTGGAAGGAAATTATATCATGAGGGCTCTAACTTCATCCGTGGATAAATTTGTTACTAATTGAACAATTGTGCAGCATTATTTGGAGGTGGAAATACTCATATTCTCTGTCTTTCTCTCTTTCTCACTCTCTCTCTCTATTTCTCTCTCTGTCTCTATTTCTCTCCCCTCCTTGCCTTCTTACTGTATGCATGAGGTGAGCAGTTTTGTTCTGCCATATTTTTCCCCATTATATTCTACCTCATCACAGGCCCATCACAGTGAAGTCATCCAACCGAAGAGTGTAAGTTCTGAAACTGTGAGTCAAACAAACCTTTCATTCTTTAAGTTATTTTTGTCAGGGTACTTAGTCACAGTGATGAAAAGCTAACACAATGATCTAAGAATTTTCCATGTGAAGGCTACAGTCCACCACTTATTTAAAGAAATCAGTGCTTTTGTTCCTCCACAATTTTCTCAGTACTGGCCAAAATGAAATACTTAAAAATTATCTTCGAGAGAAAGGAATGTATGTAAATATGAAATTAAAAATAAAACATGAGTAGTGACAGAGAGGAATATTTAAAAATTGCTAATATAGAACCAAAACAAAAAGAAGTAACTTCTGGGGGGGAAGGATTTCGGTTAGAAGATAATGCTAGAAAAATTGGAAAAGTCATACAAATCATAGTTTAGAAAATTAGATCTTTATACAAATAATAATAAACAAAGTAAAATCTGAAAATTATTTAAAGCACTTCCAGTGGGAAAAACTCAGAACTGAGGGATGAGGATACAGCTCAGCAGCACAAGCACCTGCCTGGCAAGCATGAGGTCATGAGTTTGATTCCTGGTACCAAAAAAGAAAGAAGGAAAAAAACACCTCAGAACTCAGTAAAAAGAGCTCAGGTACCAAAAGCATTACAAATGCTAGGGGTCAAGCATCACTGTTACTGATTTTGCACTCGGATGTCCTCAGATCATTTTTCATGCTTTCTGCTCCACAGGAACAACTTATAGTGATGTTTTATTTGCATAAGTGCTTCAGATTACATTGACCCCAGAAGATACCAGCACAGTATTACAGAGGGAACCACAGTGAATTGGCAAAGGAGGATCAACAAAGGTACAATGGATGCCACTATATAAAGTGTTATTCAAATATACAGTCAATGTTTAAATTTTAAAAACATGTCAGCTAATGACACATTGCCATTGATTCTCCTCAAAATATACTCATTTCAAACACACATACATCTCATTACTCTTGTCACTTTCTGGAGCAATTTGGAGTCCTCTTCCATGAATATCTATATGAGGTATAATAAAAAATACAGTCAGTGCTTCTGCAAGTGCCATTTAATGGGAAGGGAGGTTTGTAAAAACGTTACAAAGTATCCTTATCCACTTTGTTCACTGCAGCTGGCACCATGTGACTTCTGACTCTTCCCCAAGTCAAAGTAATCCACAAAGTAAATATTTTGAATCTATTCAGGACATCAAGGCAGCACAACTGAAGACACACATGAAAGAGGACTTCTAGAACTGCTTTATAAAGTGACAAGAAAATGGGACAAGTGTGTTTGAAGTAAGGGTATTTTGAGAGGGACTAATAGCAATATGTCTGTTAGTGAACTGTATCTGTTTAACTTAACCATTCACACCTGATGTTTTCATCACACCTCATATACAGGAAGTATGTGGACACAAGTATGTGGGAAAGGTGACAACACTGAGTCCAAACTTAGGACAGTGTTTGTAGTGGATTAACAACTGGTGGTCAACTTACAACCCCCAGCTGAACCAAGTAAGCCTGGTGTTGGGTATGGGAGGCCCACCTGAGGATTCTTGCCAGCAGTATAAGAGGCAGAACTGAAGAAGAAGAAGGAGGAGGAGGAGGAAGAGGAGGAGGAGGAGAAGAAGTAGTTAGGCTGTTAGGAGCTGAGAAGAGGCTGTTGGGAACTGAGGAAGACTGTTGGGAGCTGGTAGAAGCTATAAGAAGCTGTTGGTTTTCTTGGAAGAGCTTGTCATGCTTACCTTCCTGATGATCTTTGCTGTTTTCATCCTCTGAGGAGCTCAGGACCTTGTTAGCACTGAGAATGGTTTCGGTTCACTTTGGGGGAGCTCTAATCCTCACTCTGAGCATCACTTCCTGGCTCCAGAGGGGGAGATGGTACACTGCCAGTCCCCTGGAGAAGCTTGCTGTATTAGCTATCCTGATGGGAACTCAGCTATCTTCACCAATGGAGATGCTCAGGACCGCACTGTTGCTGAGCAGGGATGTGGTACTTTTCAGAGGAGCTCTGGTTCCTACTTTGTGTGTCATTTCCTGGCTCCAGTGTAGGAGGAGCAGGCTACAAGCACAGATCCTTCAACCCACTGGCACTGACTTCCTAGATTCCACCACTGACTTTTGGGCCTTCCCAGCACAGATCCAAAGAGAAATGAAATAGCAGCAGCATGGGTACTCCTGAAAGTGACAGAACCTCATGATTTTGTTTTCAAGAATCTTACTGAAGAATTTTACATCTATGTTCATTAGGGAGATTGACCTATAGTTATCTTTCTTAGTTGGGTCCTTTACTGGTTTTAGTGTCAGGGTACCACTTGCTTTCAGGAATGAATTTAGGAGTATTTCTTTCCTTTCAATTTCATTAAAGACTTTGAGGTGTAGTATTATTAGTTGTTCTCTAAATTTCTTGTAGAATACAACAGTGAAGCCATCAGTGCCTGGGCTTTTCTTTGTTGGTAGGATTTAATTTCATCTTCAATTTCATTGATTTATATTGGTTTATTTAGAATACTTATATCTTCTTGGTTCAGGTTTAGTAACTCATATTTATCTAGGAATCTGTCCATTTCTTCTGCTTTATCCATCTTTTTAGAATACAATTTCTCAAAGTAGGTATAGATGATCTTCTGGCTTTCTGCAGTGTCTTTTGTGATTTTAGCCATTTCAATCTTAATTGCATGGGCTTGAATCTTTTCTTTCCTTTTTTTGATAGGATTGGAAAAGGGTTTATTGATTTTATTTAATCTTTCAAAGAACCAATCCTTCAATAAATAGATTCTTTCAATTATTTTTTTAGTCTCCATTGCATTAATTTATACTCTGATCTTTATAATCTCCTCCTCATATGAGCTTTTGGCTTAGCATACTCTTCTTTGACTAGAAGTTTGAGACTCACCGTTAAGTTGTTATTTTACACTTGCTCTGTTTTCCTGATATGAGTAGTCACTTCTATAAATTTCTCTCTTAGGGTCCCTCTTTTTCCTAACTCTCCCTCTGCTTAATTTTTTGCCTTGCCTGGAGGATTCTTTCTGTTAGGGTTCATGGAGTTGTAGTCCTCATTATCTCTTTCTAGAATGTCCTTCAAAATATTTTGGAGTGCTGGTTTGGTGGTCATAAATTTCCTCACCTGTTCTTTGTCATGGGATTATCTTATTTCTCCATCAATTTTGAAAGATAATTTTGTGGGGTACATCAATCTAGGTTGAAGATTATTCTCCTTTAGAACTTGAACTACTTCATTCCAAGTTTTCCTTGACTTGAGTGTTTGTGCTCAGAATTCAGCTGTGATTCTGTTGGTCTTTCCTCTATAAGTGATCTTTTCTTTTCCCTAACAGCTTTTAAGATTCTATTTTTATGTTGAATTTATGGAATCTTGACTATGATATGCCAGGCTGTAGATTAGTTTGGATTGTGGCTAATTTCAGTTTTGGGGTTTTTTTTGTCCTTTTGAGACAGGGTCTCGCCATGCAGTTCAGGCTGGCCTTGAGCTCACTTTGTAGCCCAGGCTCACCTTGAACTCACAATGATCCTCTTGCCTCAGCCTCCTGAGTGCTGGGATCACAGGTATGCACCACCATACCCAGCTAATTTCAGGTCTATATGCCTCACTTAACTGTATGTCAAATTCTTTTTCTCTACCAATGAAGTTTTCTGCTATGACATCTGTGAACAGTTTTTCTATCATTTGTGCTATCTCTTGCTTTTTCATAGACCCAAATCAATCTTAAATTACTCTGCTTTGCCTCATCTAGCAGTTGCTGGATTTATTTCTCATGGTCCATTGCTATTTTTAAGAAATCTTTCTTTTCATGGTTGCTAACCACAAGCTTGTCTTCTACATTTTATAACCTGTCTTCACATTGGCTTAATCTGCTGTGGATACTTTCAGTGAAATTTTTACTTTCCTGGATATCTGCTTTAATTTGCCTTATGTGTTCCATTTCTTTCCTATCTGAGCATTCCTGGCTTCCATAGTTTTCTTAAGCTCCTCTATTGTTTTATCTGTATCTGCACTACAGTCACTAAGCATAGTTTTCATTGTGGACACCACCTCGGCAGTTATCTGAGAAATTATTTCTGATTTGATTTTTTATACAGCCTCATTCAATTACTTTGTTGTTACTACTTCACACAAGGCAGATGGGTTGCTTTACAATTGTCCCACCCTGGGTTTGCTTTTAGTGAGCTGGGTGTCTGGGGTTGAATCTTGTTTAAGTGTCTTCTCATATTTTTTCTTTCTTTTTTAGTTTAATTCCTGGGTGATGTTTATAAATTATCTACAGAGGGTTGCTTTATTGCTAGTATTTAGAACTCTTAGGAATTGACTACTTCTCCAAGGTATCTGCCAGATATAGCTTGTTTTTGGATTTTAAATCTGTTCCAAGATCCTACCTCTTCCATTTGTTGGAGATGGGAAGCTGCTGTCTGTTTGGCCCAGCCCCTAGTTCTTTGGAACTGTGCCACAGTATTTTCTGTGCCCGTTAGAAAATATCAGTCTTGAAATACCAGAAGGAATAGCTGCTTCTTTAAGAACATAAAGAATAACTGTTTTATAAAGAACAATTATGTCACTTTTGACTATAGTGGTACCATTAGCAATGACAATAACATTAAATAAACCCTAGAAAATGACAAAATGAGCTAACCATTATTTTGCCACCTTTAACCCTATGAACTAGATTTGTGGTTGTATAACAAAATTTGAAATAAACCAGAAAATTATATGTAGTACACAAGTCCTTAATATGTCAATTTTGCCCTCAGGGTTTAAAATTTAGGGTTAGGATTAGCTTAATGGGAAAATAGAGAAGTAGGGGAAGAGGAAGAGATGAGAAGTAAGGCTAGAGGACAAAGAGGGGGATCCACTAACTTTGGGAAACTGATGCAGAGGACTGGAGGGGAAGATAGAAGAAAGAGATAAAAAGAACAGAACACGAATGAAAAAGAGACTAGAAACCACATTCACACTCATATAAAACAATGAAGGAGAAAAACAAAACAGAACAACCACCACAACAACAAAAAACAAATCAGGGAGAAAGAAAGAAAAAAAAGTCTACTTCTGGGTTTTTCTCTGCTGTCACTGGTAGACAACATGTGGAGCCAGAGTCCTGATCCATGTTGATTTATCCCAGCAAGCCAGCAGTAACTTTTTGGCAGGGTAGTGTATAATCTCATGAGCCTATTCCTACTGGCCAAGACCAGACTCATTTGGCCTGCAGCCATCAGTGCACCTTCCACGGGCCTAAGCCCAGCCGGGAGCCAGTAAATGGAGCCAGCAGCCACTCTGAGTTCTGAGCTCAGTAAGCCCCTCTCCAAGAAGGCCCCTGTCCAATCACTCTCTCCTGTGGATGACTAAGCCCTCATCACTCACTGCCAGCTAGTACAGTCCTTCAAATCCACTGCTCCCCTTGACTGCTGTGTCTTTCTGAGGAGGCCACTGGGGTCACAAGCAGGCACCATGTGTCTGCAGGTCTGAATCACTCTTCTCATGCAGTGAGTCCCATTTCCCAGAAGAGAAGGCACCACTGGCTACCTCCTCCCTCTGCACTGATGTTTCTCTCTTCACTCTATGTAGGTTTCAATTCATGCTTCAGATCCTTCCTGCATCCAAGGTATCCACTTCTGCCTTCTTATCTTCCTCAAGTTGCTATATTCCAGAGTCTGGACAGCACCTCTCAGAGGGGCTCTTTGCTGCTCACCACTCTGCCGTCTTGGCCTTCCCTCTTTTATATTTATATCTCATGCTCTTTGCCATCTTTATTGAAAATCCATTCAAAGTATTAAAGCTTGTAGATTCTCTGTACAGCCACTTTAGTTTCTGACTACATTCACTGTTTCCCTTCTCATCTAAATTATTCACAATTATGTTCAGAATTGTATTTATTCTTCAAGTATTCCAACCTTCTCAGCCACAGAATACCACTTATGTTTTTGTGGAATCAGGAATAATATTTTGTCACAATGAAAAGACACATCACAGATCCTGAGGTGCACAGAGACATGGACTGATGTTCACATGAATAACACAAAACCTATGTCATTGTAGATAGCCCCTCAGGAGTGTTACTGCACAGATCAAGAACCCAGGAGTGCTCTATGAGAAGTGGGTGCTGAGCTGGGCCCACGCACTGGCTTAGCAGATTGCTTCTACTGACCAGGCTTTCAAAGTGAGTGATTCTGATTTTTGCTTAATCAGAGTCACAAATCTCAATGACTCATGAATATTTGGGTGGCATTAGAGTGGTTAAATTCACAAATGTTAAAACCCTACAGCAGAGATCAAACACAAATGTTAATTGGTGCCAGGCAGGAAATGAGTAATTCAAGATTGGTATAAGATACTACCAAGTTGTGAAGTCTGTGTTTAATTGGGAAGGAATAATATTCATAGTCGTAGCAAACACTGTCAGAATTTATTCTGAATCAAGCATGATATGAGGGGCTGTACACATACTAATATACTTACCTCCCCAAAATAACTATATAGGGTACTTTTCCTAATTATTCCCCCAAACTAAAAGCAGGAAAACTTAAACACAAATAATTTCAAGTTACAAACACGTTGTGCACATAAAAAGGGCATCTATAAGTCAACTAATTGTTGCCATTGAGATTAAGGATCCACAAGATCTTGCATCCTCACATCTGGTAATCTGAGCAAATTCGTTGAAGATAACAATATGTAACATAACAACAGTTGTTAATTCCTATCATTGTATTTTGAAACCCTGTATCATTTTTATTGTTTTTGTGCTGTTTTTCTTGTCTATGCTGTTGTTATTAAGTTATTGTTTTTTTATTCTCTTTTTAAAAAATTTAAAAGAAGATCAGGGATCCAGTGTTGTCAAATTTGACTTTGCAAGTCCAGTTAGGAGTTAAAATTTGTTTCTAAAACCTTAATATGAAATTATGCTTTACGATCTTTTATTTTATTAACCATGTGTGACCAAACATGTTCTGCATCAAGCCCAGAGGACACTACTTGGTGATTTTGGCACCTAACGTGTCTTAACAAGAAGATATACAAGAATGATATCTCTGCAGTTAGCAGTTTCTGTATTTTTTTTTCCAGAAAGTCCTTAGAAGTAACAAGATGGAGGTTTCCTTATAAATAAGTAAGGAAATGAATGATTGAATGAATATCTGGTGCAGAAGTCACTAGAATACATGTACACATAATGATTATGCAAGACCATAGTTTCTGAATTCCACAATGATGCAAAGAAAAAAAGAACTTTGTGCAGAGCAATTAGAAGTAGATTTAATGGTTAATAAGCATCTTCTATGACTAAGCTTTTCAAACCATTTTCTGAATTGTATACAAACTAAATCTATTGTAATCACCCCTACCTTCTTTCCCTCCTCTGATCAATCCCCACATGGGATGGCAGTAAAACCACAGCACTGCCTACTCAATTCCCATATATCAAAATCCTCTCCAACCATCCCAGGATTCCAATGACACTACAGAAAATCCCTGCCACATAGCTCCCCATTCCCAGAGAAGATAATATTATTTTCATAAAAAGCATACAGTATAAACACAGAGAAGTTCATCAATTCATGTTTCTTTGTTTTAAAGGTAAAATAATTAAAACTTGGAAAGATAAAGCAACTTGTGCAAGAGTTTATTCTAAGCAATCTTTGAGCCTCATTCCAGCATTCTATCAGGTGATTACTATTTTGGAAACTTCTATGAGAATTTTAGTGTATCCCTAAAACACACAAGTGCAGAATTTAAATAGTATTAATAGTATTAATACTTTTTCACTAATAGCAATATCAATTTTTTCCTCTCCTTGATAACCATCACTCTTTATTCTAACACAAGTCACTACAAACAAGATAGTATTGTGCTGTGTCTGTATTTATTTTTATCTGAATTTTCATCACCTTGCTCTACACTGACTCTTTAGGTGTTTGCTCTCCTCAACTCCTGTCTCTTGAGGACGGTGAATGGATCCTTATACTGCTGGGAACCTAGACCCTAGCAAGTTACTGGCTGCCGTCAGAACAAGTTAGTTTAATGAATGGATGAGTAGATGTCCCTCTATGTTCTTTGAGAAAAATAAGGGACAACAAACATCTCTGCCAAGTAACTGTATATCTAGGGTTAAACTACCAAGACAGAAAATGGGTTTCCCCCAATGACCTCATGCTCTGAGGAAGGTTACAAAAAAAAAAAAGAAAAAGAAAGAAAAAAAGTGACTCTGTGCTCCAACATAATCTCTTAATCTGATGACAGACTATAAATAAAAGCACAATTGTTTTTACCAAGGGTGATACAATAAAACACCTATAATACTCATCAATTTTTATAGATAATCTGTTCTGTTTGAACATGGGCCTTGGCATAGAGGGCATGAGAAAGAAGGGAAACAATATTTGGTTTGGTATTTCTATGTAGTCTACATTAGAACTGAGTTTGTTACCTACCAAATGTTAGCCATTGGAGTATCTAAAAGTTCTATTTGGGGTCAGGAATATACCTCAGTGGCACAAGCACCTGGCAAGCACAAGGTCCTGAGTTCAATTCCTGGTACCAAAAAAGTGAATAAGTAAATAAATAAATAAAACTTGTATTTTATCTGATAACATCTTGAAGAATGTTATGAATTTGTTTGCAAATTTTCTTTTTTGAGTTTTATTTCTCCCTGGGTTCTTTAGCAGAGTTCATCGTATAAAATTTATTTAGTCCGTGGTCTATAATGTCGAGGAGAATCACTTTCTCAATGCTTAGGTCATAAAGAGAGTAATAATATTACCAGAAATAAAAGCAAAAGAACCACAATAGCCACTGTGTAACTGTCCTTTGAATACAAAGAAAGGATCAGTTAGGAATAACCTCAGTGCTGAACCTCATCTTTCCCAAATTTTCTAACTTCATTATCTCCCTACTGGTCTCCCAGACTCCAAGTCTCACCTCACATCTTCCAGTCTACTCACCATCCTCTGATCTGATTTCCTTGAAAAATTACTTCACATTTGGCCAAATAAGCAGCATTCCTTTACTTACAATCCTTCAACATCTATGAGGTCAGCATTGCCCTGGCAACACAATTAGACAAAGACACAAAAAGAAAAGTACAGACCAATATCCCACACAAAATTCAATACAAAAATAGTCCTTCAAAAACTGCTAGCAAACAGAGTCCAACAAAGTATAATATGTTGATAACTGTAAATGAAGTATATTCATCCCATAAATGAAAAATTGCTTCAACATATGAAAATCAATCACATTAATAGAATAAAGGACAAAGCCCCATGATTATTTGAATGGGCAAAGAAAATGCATTCTACAAAATCAAACACCTTTCATGAAAAAAACACATTAACAGGAGTAAAGCAAACTATAACCTGATAACAGATATCTTACTAATATAACAACTAATGCTAAAAGACTTAATGTCTTCTCCTAATTTAAGGAACAAGACAAAGCTGTACATTTTAGCCACTCATAGTCTACACTGTATTGGAGGTTTTATGCAAGGAATAAGGGCAAGAAGAGGAAATAAGAGCACCTAATTGGAATGGAAGTTGTAACACTACATTTCCAGGTAAAATTATTTTGGCAGTACTGTAGGATGCAAAAATCAGTATATAAAACTTAACTATGTATTTGTATATTAGCAATATAAAACCTGAATACAAAATGAATAAACTATTTTTGTAATGATATCAAAAAGTGAACTAGTGATTGTGCAAAAGATGTCAGACTTATACACTGAAAAATCACAAAATGTTGTTTAAAGAAATTAAATATGAATGTATGTATATTATATATATTTTTTTCAATCCACAATATACATATATATAAAAAATGATAACAATATATTTCCCAAAATGATCTACAAATTTAACAGAATATTTATAAAAATTAAGCTCTTATGAAAAAACTGACAAAATGATATGAAAGTGCATACAGGAAAGCAATAAATAATTTTAATGTTGAACAGATCAGTTAATGGTATAGGTCAGTGATGGAGGGTTTCCCTAGTTTGTGCGAGACCCTGGGTTCAATGCCCAGCACCACACAAAAAGGATAAAATGGGAGGATTCATATTTTCCAATTTCAAAACTTACTGTAAATCTGTAATAATCAACATAGCATGCTATTAAAAATTACTCTTTAACAAATGGTATTGAGACAACTGGGTATCAGTGTGCAGAGGAATGAAGTTAAAAGCCTATCTCATTTTGAATACAAAAACAAACTCAAGAGGAATGAAATTTAAAACTACCTTTAGAAAACAACATAGGAGCAAATCTTTATGACCTTGTATAAAAATAAATTCTCACATATGACACCTGAAGTGTAAGATATGAAAGAAAAATACAAATGAATTAGACTTGATCAAAATGAGAACTTTTCTCTTTCAAAGGAAACCATAAAGAAACAGAAAATTCCAACTCATGAAATTTGCAAAGCCATATGTCTGACATAGGTCTTTTGTCCAGAATGCATAATTCTTCTACAATTCAACAAATAAAAAGACATAACTCAGCATTTGTTATGGACTGAATTCTGTACCCATAAACTCTATACATGAGAACCTTAGCCTCAAATGTGACTATCTGAAGACAGAGATTATCAGGATGTAATTAAGGTTAAATGAGATGATAAGGATCAGATCCTAATTCAATATGACTGATGTCTTCATAAGAAGAGTTTTGAGATCCATGCACAGAGAAAAAAAATATAAGGACACAGTGTAAAGGTGGTCATCTACAACCCAAGGAGAATCTGATCTTGCCAAAATGTTTTTTTTTTTTTATTTTAAAGAGTAAAAAAAGGATAACATAGTAATAGGGGGACTTACTGAATTACAGAAAAAGTGGTAGGACATTATCAAAGGTTGTTATTTTACTTGTCAGTATCTCCAAGATAGTTTCTCAGGAAAACAAATAGATAAATAATAGTGAGTTACAGACAAAAGTGGTAGGAAATTATCAATGGCTGTTGTACAATACTTTGGTATCTTCAAAGTGGTTTCTAGAGAAAACAAATAGAGCTGTACATGAGTGATCAATTAAATAATCATTGACTATTCTCAATGGTTGTTGGTGGAAACACATTGTAATAAACATACATCCATTTATGAAATAGCGTAGGAACAATACAAACATTACAGAATTTGGACAGATTGGTAGGAAATTATCAATGGCTACTGTAATACACAGTGGTATCTTCAAAGTGGTTTCTCAGGAAAACAGATATGCAAGAAAGATCTGACAAGTAGTTACAGCCTAAAGGTTGTGAAAAATAGCAGATTACCTCCTCACCAGTGACTCCTTTCACTGAGGTGTGATGGCTGGGAGGAAGGCCAGGACTGAAAAGAAGGACTGAGAGTCTAGCACCAGTGTCCAGCAATAGGCTGTTTACTTTTTCCTCTATAGTCATGATTACTAGGGGCTCCTCCATTTGCCAAAACTTTGATCTTGGACTTCACACTCCAGAACTAGAAGATTTGTTTTTGTTGATCAAATCCATACAATCTGTGCTCTTTTATAATAGCTTTAGCAGACTAATGCCAATGGGTTTGCATAAATGTACAAGTGAAATACAAGTAACCAGGTAGCATATAAAAAGATTAAGACCAGTAATGATCAAGGACACTCAAATCAAGACCACAATAAAACACCACATCACACTCACTTAGAATGGGAAAAATCAAAAGACAGACAATAACATGTGTCATGCATATGAAGAAATTGAAATTTTAATCCATTTCTATAATGTAAAATTACAGCCATGTTGAAAACAATGTGATAATTCTCTAAAAACTTAAATGATTTTTTAATTAAATGAAAAATGATTCACCATTTCTTCTTCTAGATATATACTCAAGAAAAGTGGGGCTAAATATGTTGACACAGAACTTGTACATGTTCATGGCATCATTAACATGGCAGCATTAATTAATGTTCCTGGCAGCATTATTCATAATAACCCAAAAAGAGAAATAACCCAAATGCCCAGAAAGTGAAAAAAAATGAACTAACAAAGTGTTCTATATCCATAGAATGTAATATTATTCAGGTGTGAGAAAGAGTAAAGTACTGAAACTTGCTACAACATGAATGAACCTTGAAACATTATGCTGAGTTGAAAGAAGCCAGTCTAAAAAAGACCACATATTGTGAGATCTTATTTATATAAACAGTCTTCAAAAGACAAATCCAGAGAGTAGATTGATGGCTGGCCCATGTGGGGACAGAAGGGACTGAAGAGTAATGATTAATGGATTCAGCGTATCTTTGGGAGACAGCAAAAATATTTTAAAATTAGATTGTGGCAACTATTGAAATACTTTGTGAATGTACTAAAACCATTGATTGCACTAATGAGTTTATCGTATATTAAAAATCCATAAATCTCAGTCAATTTATTACTTTTAAAGAGACTTTAACATTGCCCTGTTACCTACAGTTAAGTCCAAGCTCCTCAGTTTGCCTTCTATAATCAAGCTTCACTTATCTTTCCAACCTTATTTCTTACCTTTTCAAACCCTCATTGATTTTTAACGTAACAGAAAACCTTCCTCTCCTTATGTTCCTGGAAATTCATACTCATTCTTTAATACTCCCTTTGTCATTCCCCACTCAGCATATTTCATTCCTTTCTAATCTGCTTCATGTGCCATATTGTACATATTCCTCAGCATTTAAGTTTTTTCTATAGACACTAAAAAGTCATTCCCCTAGCAGTCAAGCAAACAATATCATTCAAAACTATCTCTTTAAACTACACCATTTTAAAATTATATCATGTTAAAAAATTAAATGAAACTCCATGATATTTCATATTTATTGATAGTGGGTGGGCTACAAGTGACCAATTCCTGATGTCATTGTATGGTGCTTTATCTACACAGAAAGAACAAAGCAGATAAATTTCAATGGGGAGACTGGAAACAATGTTGCCAAAAAATAATTAATTTTATGAAAATACCACAAATTTCTTAGAGAAAATGTACATGCCACTGAACAAAGATAATTGTGTATAAGGTGAAAAAAGTTGAGCTAAGATGAAAAAATTGGCAAGTTGCATCCATTTACCTACAAAAGCCTCGAGATTATCTTTTTTAATAGCTGAGTAATACTCCATTGTATAAAAATACCACATCTTTTTTATCCATTTCTCAGTGTATGGGCACCTGAAAGACTAGGTAAAACTCAAAACATACCATAGATGATAGGAAAGGGAAAGAAATTGCTCAAAGGAAGGACTGACTGGGATGAGGGAAAGAAGAAAAAAGAAAGAAGGAAGGCAAAATATAAATATTTATATGAATAGCTGCGATAACTGTATTGCTGATGTCTGATGGTGTATTGAAATGAACAGTTAATGACTACAATTTTTTGTGTCCTGATAGATTGTGCATGCTTGTGTCTGGTGGTCTGAGCAAGTGATCTGAAGGTAACAATATGCAATGGAATTACAATGGTGAACTCCTACCATCTTGTCTAGTGAAACTCTGTATTATCTCCAATGCTTTATCGAAGAATTATTTTCTTATTCCCTATAATGGTTTGAGCAATCTTCCATTCTTATGTCTGGTAATCTGAGCAATGTAGTTGAGGATAGCGATGTACAATGTAACAACCTCTGTTGATTCGAATTATTCTGTCTTGAGACTCTGTATCACTTTGAATGTTCTTGCTTTGACCTGTTTATGTTTGTGATATTGGTATGCTGCTACTGTTCTATTTCTTTGTTTGTTTCTCATTTATTACTCTCTTTAAAATAAAAATAAAAATTCAAATAAAAAATTGGCAAGTGACATATATTGCCAAAGATTTTGTCCCATCATTTTTTCTTTTCATTTCTGCAGACACTATTCCATCACATCCTGATCATATGGTTTTGTCATACTGTTATGTTCAAAGAAATGGATATTTTCATTTAATATAAAACATAAATTATTTTTAAGCTGCACCTTTCCAGACATGGACATACATTACCAAACATTAATTTGGGTAAGATAATCAGTACTATAAAATATGCTCATTTTTTAGTTACTATATCTTATATTTTTATGTTACTTTGTTCTCCATTTTCAAGTAAATGATGTGCAATAACTCAATTTATTTTTAATTGATTTATATTAAATAAAAACCTTCCAAGATATAAATAAAGGTTTTTATGAGTGGCTGAGTATGTTGGAATTAGAATATACTGATAAATTTTCTAGAAACAACCAAGATTAAAAAGTCACAAAACTAATTTTTCTAGTTCTTTGAAAATAGAAGTTCACCAAATATTTTATAGAGCATACAATTTTTAAAAAGAATAGATAGGAGGGGATCCCAACCTTTCCTCTCCAAAAGTGATTATTGGCAGTGGGATAAAACTGAGCCTTGGAAAGGGACATTGTGAATTATGTATATTAGCCCTACAGGCAGATACAATCTGTAACTTCTGAAAATGTTGAAGTAAACTCAATGATAATAATTTATAATACATTGAACTTGCAAGTTTAGAAGTCACTTTTAAATATATTACATCTCATCTTTAGAAAGACACTTTGGAGCTATGAAATCAGTGTTTATTCCACTTCTATAAGAGAAAGAGCTAACATCAGGGAGTTTAGATGAATTTTACAAGATCCCACCAAAGCAGAATCAGAACTCAGGTTTATTGAATCATGTTTTCAGTCTCTATCTATTTGAACACTTAGTGTGAAATGGAAGGCATTATGAGTCAGCTAAGAATACTGAGGTTGAGGAATGTGACCTATAGATTATATTCGGGTATGAGAATAATCTCTATGACTGTGCTAGGTGCTCTGTGCTAAGTGCTATGTAAACAATGATACTGTGCTCTTAATTGTCCTCATTCAACTAAATGTATGTTATCCTGGAAGTGAGGAAGGCATGAATCCATTGACAATTGATGATAGCATGTATAGTATATTGAAACGATAGTGAAGAAATCTAAAACGTAAACCAATGGAAAGAATACAGGTACATGAAAGATTGTCCTACAAGTCAGAAGGAGAAAATGTTCCTTACATTCAATCCCTTGTAGAAGGGTAAGATTTCCATTCTTAATCTAACACTACAAAAATAACTGTAAACTTTAAAATACACTGATGTCCTATCTATTAACAAATTTATGAATGTGTTTTCCCATGACCTGTTTCTTTCTATTCAGACTCTCCTTGGCCTATTGAATTTTATGAAATTGATTTCAAATCTGTGAAGTATTAAAAACATTTTTTAAACTTGCCACTTTAAATTCAAAGGATACTGTGCTGTCTTAGTCTACTAAGGATAACATAACAAAATAATAAACTCTATAGCTCAAACATCATCTTCCCTTCTCACGGTGCTGGAGGCTGGAAGCCCATGATCAAGAAGCTAGTGAATTCAGTTTCTAGTACTGACTTTTTCCTACATGGAATACAACTGTGTTTTCCAGACTGGCATGAGCGCACATGCACACACACACACACACACACACACACACACACACACACACAGACGGTAGGGAGCAATGTTTTCTTATAAGCACATGAATTCTATCAAGTCATGCTCTTCTGACTTCATTATGACTACTTAGAAATCCCATCTCCTAAAAGAACCTCACTGGGACTTGGGGTGAGAAGACACATTCATTCCACAACATGTACTTCCCCTCAAAATATTAAATTTTGTAAACAAAATAAATTCCATCTACTGTTGCTCTTCTCCTTTGGTCTTATTTAAGACTTCATCTTTTCAATCTAGAGTCCTAAGGTTTATCATCCCTCCACATCATTTTGATGAATTTAAAACACCTTCTCTAGCCTCTTTGCCTTTTGGAGAGTCAACTTTGTTGCAGTATAATTTACATATAAAATGCACTCATTTAAAGTATGTAGTTTCATGAATGCAACCAACTATATATGCCCATAAACCACCATCGCAGCAGAGACACAAAGCATTGCTTTCATCCTGAAAGCTCCTTTGTGGCCTTTAGCATTAATCACACTTGTGGCACCAGACAACCACTGGTCTGCTTTCTCTCAATAAAAATGAAATTTGTCAACTCTATATTATGCCATGAATGGAATGATATAGTATGTGCTTTTATTGTACCTGGTCTGTTTTGCACAGCATGTTCTTGAGCCTCGACTTATGTGTTTGTATATATCAGTAGCTCCAACTATTGCACTTTTTGTAGCAGAGCTTGTGTGTGTCTGTGTAATAATTGTGTGTATGTGTCTGTGTGATAATTTGCTTATCCACTGACATGTTGACAAAAGTTGGGTGATTTCCAGTTGGTACCATTACAAATAAAACTGCTCTAAATATTTGTGAACAGCTCCTAACTTTTAATTCTCTTGGATAAATATCTAGAAATAGAACTATGAGGTTGTATTGTATGTGTATCAATAGCTTTATATGAACTAGCAAGCTGATTTTCCAAAGTGACTGTAGCATTTCACATACACGTCAATATGTATGAGATTCTCCACAGTACATAGTACTGTCACTCTTCTAAAATTTTCCACCATACCAGTGTACATGTAGTGGTTTGAATTTGCATTTCTCTGATGACAAATGATATTAAACATTTCTACATCTTTATTAGCCATTCTCATATCTACTTTTGTGAAGCATCAGTGTAATTCATTCTTAATATGTTATGCAAAATATATAATGAATATTTTCTCCCAGTCTTATAAAGAGCTGAAATTTTTAATTTTGATTGTGTCCAATTATCCTTCTTTTAGTTTGCACCTTTGTATCCTAAGAAGTCTCTGTATACTGTGGAGCTTTTCTCTAATACTTTACTAAAATTACGCACTTAGTTTTGTTTTAGTTTTACTGTCTCACATTTATGTTTAGGCTTGTGAGCAATTTAGACTTAATTATTGTGTATTGTGTGAGGTTAGGGACAATATTACTTATAAACATTCAGTTTTTCCAACACCATTTGCATAAATGAGTAACCTTTTGATCACTGAATTGCCTTGGCAGCTTTGTGGAAAATCCACTGCACACATATATGTGTGGGTTTATTTCTAGTCTTCTGGTATTTATTTCTATATATTACCATGTAGTCTTAGTGTTAAGATTTTCACTGAAGCAAAAAAGAAAAAAGCCCTATCATTTTGTTACTTCCTTTGAAATCTCTGCGAGCTCTTCTAGATCTCTTGACTTCCTCCATAAATGTTGTAACTTAATTTTTAATCTTATGGAAAAAAGTCTGTTTATACTTTTATTGGGATTCCATATAAAAACATATAAATCAATTTGGTAAGAACTAACATTTCATCAAAATTGAGTCGTCCAATCATGAATATGGCATTCCACACAGAGACACACAGACATACACATACACATTCATACACACAGAGAGAGACTCACTTTCAATTATTTGCCTTCTCCTTAATTTATCTGAGAAATGTTTTGTAGACTTCACTGTATGGGTCATACAAATATTTTGTTAAATTTATCCCTAAGTATTTTCATATTTTGTCCTTATACAAATTATATTGTTTTGTTTAATTTCTTTGTCAATTACTTGTTGCTAGTATACCGAAATAAATTTTATTATATTGATCTTGTATGCAGCAACATCATACAACTTCACTTTATAGTTACAGTAGCTAGTAAAATCATATGATTTCTGACATACACAATCATGTTTTAGGAAACTAAAGATCTGTTCTTCTTCACTTCCGGCTAGTATACTGTATTTTTATTTTTTCTTGTCCATATAGACTGGATACCCAGTGCAACATTAAATAGATATGATGAGCTTTCTTCATCATATTGGAGAATTTTTAATTTTCTCAGTTTAATTAGAGTTTGTTTCTTACAAATTATGTCTATATGCTAAATTTCTTAGGTGACTTTACTGTAGCTATTATGAAAATATGGTTCTCATTTATGTAATTGAAAGTATAAATGACATGGGTAGATTTTTCAAATGTCAAAAACTTGTATTTCTGAAATGAACTCTATTTGGCCATGGTATATTATCCACTTACACAATATTTTATTCAACTTCTTTTTTTCAACTGCTAATATTTTCTTGGGATTTCTATATTTACAAACATGGAAGCTATTGATACATAATTATTTTCAATATGTTTACGGTATCAGAAAGTATTTTTCTTTCTACTATCTGAAATTACTTTTATAAAACTTGTATTATTTTTTCTTAAGATTTTGATAGACTTCACCAGTGAATCAGTTTAAACTTTTGTTTCATTAGAAAGTTTTAAAATAAAAATTACATTTATTATTATGTATATCTAGTTAATTTCTTCAGTGAGCATTCATAATTTGTCTCTTCATCTGAGTTGTTAGATTATTGGCCTGCATTTGTTCTACATGAAGCTTTTGTTACACTTTTGCTATATATAGAAACTCCAGTGAAATTCCCTTATCATTCCTAATATTGATGGACTGAGTTTATTCATTATTTTGAATAAACTTTTAGTCTTAACAAATCAATATTTAGTCATTCATCTTAAATTGTTTTGTTTCCTTGAATTTCATTCTTCATGATTGTCTTTCTCCTGCTTGCTTTGAATTTATGGTTTTTTTTCCAGCATTTTAATGTGGAACTTTAGATAATTAAGATATTTCTTCTTTCCTAAAGTAAGTACTTCATACTTTAAGTACATAAATTTCATTTTTTATTTAATTCAAAGTTTTCTAATTCACCTTGTGATTTATTCTATGATCTATAGATTATTTGTAGAAAGGATTGTTTAATTTCCAAATATTTGAGCATTTCTAAGTACCCTTCTGTCTCTGAATATTGTGGTCCAGAAATATACCTTATATAATGTGAAGCATTTTAAATTGGCTTCTACACTGTTAGTGGGAATAGACACTAAGTACAACCACTATGGAAATCAATACAGAGATTCCTCAAAAACCTAACAGTAGAAATTCCATTGAACCCAGCTATACCTCTTCTGGGATCTTCCTGAAAGAGTTACAGTCATCATATTACAGTGATTCATCCATACCCATGTTAATAGCTGTATTATGGAAGCACCCCATATACCCATCAGTAGATGTATAGATAAAGAAAATGTGAGATATATATAGATATAGATATAGATGTATTCAGCCATAAAGAAGGATAAATTTGTGTCATTGGTGGAAAATAGATAAATCATGAAACCATAACACTAAGTGAAATAAATCAGATGCACATAGAGTGGCAAATATCACATGATTTCTCTAAAATGAGAAAACCAAAATATAAATAACTTGAAAAACAGAAAGGAGAGAGGAAACAGGGAGGTCGACTGTGAGGATGGGAAGGGGAAATGGGGAAGGAGACAGGGGGAAAGGCAGGGAGCAAGGGGAAGTAAAAAATGGTCAAAATGTGGTTTGTATATGTACCAATGTGCCCCAAGATGAATGTAATTATTATGTACTGCAAACATATGCTAAAAAAAAAACATTTTGCTTGGACTTTATAGCCCAAAATATGATTTATAGTTGTGAATATTCAAGATGCACTTCTAAACAATTTGATTCTGCTGTTATTTTATGAATGTCATTTAGTTCAAGTTCGTTGGCAGCATTAATCAGGTCTTCCATATCCTTGCTGATTTTCTGTTTGTTCTATTATTGTATATTTCCTCTTTCATCTTATCAGTTTTCCCTTAAATTTTGAAGCATACTTATTCAGGCAAGGCACATTTTTAATTTTTTGGAATGACTATTTTGTTATTATATAATGCCCCATTTATTCCTGGTAATATTCCTTTTTTCTAAGCATATTTTTTCATTAATATAATCACTTCACTTTGTTTTCATCAGGTTTTCTATAGCACATATTTTTCTATCCTGTTACTTTTAACCTTATCACAGCTGTATATTTGAAATGGGCTTCTTGCAGACAGTGCAGAGTAGTATCTTGCTTTTATGTTGGATTTTAAAGCCATTGTTATTCAATATTATTACTGATGTGTCAAATTTTCAATCCACAATCTTTCTGTTTCACTTCCATTTATTTGTGTAATCTTCATGTCTTGATTCCTCCTTCATTGTCTTCCTTTTTTCTTCGAAAATGTCAATTGCATATTCTATTTTGGGGGAATATCATCTGCAAAATTAACTTTTATTTATTCACTCTGCAGAAACAATGAAATGCAGAATGAACATTCATCCAAAATTTATTTCAACTGTTAGACTGATGATGTCATTCAGAGACCAAGATAGTAAGAAAAGGATTCTTATCCAAATTATAGGCCTATTGGGAAGAGCAGGGAAGAAAGTCTGAAATGGCTGGAGGAACAAAAAAAGATTATCTTAAAGTTTTTAATGGTGGTTAGGGGGTGAGTCTGGGATAAGGGTTCCACCCACTGGACAGGGCCTATTTGTGCAATTGCACTTTGTGTTTGGGAAGATCTTGGACAGGAGCAAGTGTCCGACCTCTCCCCAATGGTATCAGTGTAGAATTATGGGTCCATGAACTTTTGCTTCAACTCCTCCTTTAGAAGCAGTGCGTTTTTACTTGACTAGGTGTTTCTACCCTTTCCCAAAGAAATACTGAAGCTTTGCTTGGTCCCAAGGAAAAAGATATTTTGTTCCTCAGCAAAAGAGTGCTTCATAAGAAAGAATGCTCATAATGTAAATTGATGGATTTTTCCTGTATTGCATATTGCATACATGGTGTGTGAAATATCATATCATATTTCACTTGTATCTGTGGTTTCCAGTTAATGTAAATGATCATGGTAGCTCATATGTGGCCTGTTTTTAGTTTTAGCATCTCTCTTCTTAATCACTTATGTTTCTTTTTTATATAAATTTGTCTGATTATAATGGAAGAGATAGTTTGGAACAAGTTACTCAGCATGGTACACCTGCTATCATTTTTTGGAAGTACACACACAGATAGTGGCTTGTTACTACGGTAAGATGGAGCTTCTTAATTGAAGGTTATTTTCAATATCCTTAGCGCTGTTGACATTTCTGCCATATTTAGCAATCCTGCAAATTTCTTCAAGGAATTTTTTGTGGTTTTTATTTTTTTTTTCAAACTAGAATTTGCTTTGAATTCTTTGTTATTCTTCAAATGGAATGATGCAAAATGTACTAAGTTGATTATTTCATATGGTGGATAAGGAGTTCAAAATATCCCTTCAGAATTATTTGTAAAATCTCACTTAGCAAAGAATTTTTGACTCTGATAATAACCACCTTCAAAAGGTAGGTCTAGAAACCATAGTGTCATTAAGGATGGTCTCTCCTAGGAAGGTTAAATAAACCCATTGTTTCATAACAGATTGCTATAACCATTTGGTTCAGAAAGTTTAAAAAAGAAGTATTCAGACTCACAGGGTAATGGAATTCCTTCACCAGCCAATCCCTGGAAGGTGAGTGAACCTCAGCACCTCAAAAGTGGAGCATCCTCCTATGTGCGCAAAAGCATCGCCAAAGAAGCAGCGTGAGAGCAGTCTTCATGTGTGGCACTAGTACATCACTTTCCTCTCTTCTACGTTCTCCTGAATAAAGACATTTCTCTATGTCCCTTCATAAGACTATCTATGAATACGTTTAGCAAGCACTCAGATAACCCAAGATAATCTATCTCAAAATTCTTAATTCAATGACATTCACGAAGCCCCTTTTCTGCCATATACACATTAAAGTTGTTCTGTTCCAGGGACTAGGAGTACAGTAGATATCTTTGGGGGGGACATTATTGAACCTACTATGGCACTATAATATGAATTTCAGACAATAACTTGAAACACATCACTGCTAAGATAAAGAGACTTAGGGCTGAATTACAAATCTAACTCAATTTTTTTTTGTTTTCTGCAGGTCTAGAAGCTGGACTGATATTATCTTCCATAGATAAAGTAGATAAAAGTATAATCTTGACAATGTTTTCCCAAGATATCTTCACTGTTATTGTTGCATACAACCTAAGCACAAATAACCTGTGCTTATATTAATTTCTATAAATTATTATCTCAGTCACATAAGGCATACATATTGACAGTTTCACTCAATGAGTTAAGCATCAGATTCTTCTTTGTCAATGGAATATCTCACAATTGATCTTTCCTATTGATTTTCTTCTATTTTTAGAGAGAACTGTACCCAGACATAGTTTCTTATATTACCTTTTATATTTTTTAAGGGACTATACTAATTTGTTTTTATTTCTAGTTGCTTATGGCCAGATTTTTCAAACACTTACTTTTGAAACAAAGAACTCTGCAAAGAGGTTTTTTTTCAAATTTATTTTTAACCTATTTTTAATGTCATGATTGAGAAAGTATAGTGTAGTAAAAAGATCCCAGAAAAGTGATTAGGGTTTTCATTCTGCTGCACTACTGTCTCAGCTCAAATTCTTCACCAACATAATGAAGGTTGTTATAATAAAACCCGTACAATAACTCTGTTAAGAGAATTAAATAAAATAAGCATTTTTGAACTCTAAAACACTATTCAAACTATAATTATGGTCATTTTAGAAACTTTCTTCATAAATGTTTTTGACAAAGCATTTTATTTCAAATGATTCTGTTCATTAATGTCTACTTATTCATTTAATACAGTACACTGCTCTATATCAGACTCTATACTTAGTACTAGATCTACAACAGGGAATAAAGAAAACTAAGTGATTGCCTTTATGGAACTTGTGTTTTAGTGGAGATTATTAAGATCTAAAGTCTTACATACAGAGATTACTGCTCAGAAATTTGCTCTTGTAGGAAGCTATTCTCTGATTTAGGAAAAAGTCACACATAAACTCATTTTTTCATACACTCAATAAATCAGTATCCTTCATAATACCATCTAAAAAAATGAAATACTCCGGAATCCATCTAATAAAGGATTTAAAAGATCTGTATAGTGAAAATTACAGTACTCTAAAAAAAGGAAATCAAAGAGGATATCAGAAAATGGAAAGATACAACATAAGTAGAAATAACCTGTGCTCATATTAATTTCTATAAATAGTTTATTATTTCAGTCACATAAAGCATGCATATTGACAGTTTTACTCAATGAGCTAAGAATCAGATTCTTCTTTGTCATTGGAATACCTCAAAACTGATATTTCTTGTTGATTTTCTTCTGTTTTTAGAGAAAATTACTCTTGGGTAGGAAGAACCAACATAGTGAAAATGGCCATATACTCAAAACAGCTATACAGATTTAATGCCATCCCAAACAAAATGCCATTAACATAGCTCACAGATCTAGAGAAAACACTCCTAAAATTCATTTGGAACCAGAAGAGACCTAGACTAGCAAAAGCAATTCTAGGTAAGAAAGGCAAGTCAGGGGGCATCACAATCCCAGACCTGAAATTATACTGCAAAACTGCTCTGATAAAATCAGCATGGTATTGGCAAAAAACCAGGCCTGAGAATCAGGGAAACAGAATAGAAGTTGTAGACACAACTACAAACACACTCAGCCACCTTATCTTTGACAAAGGGGCCAAACATGTTAACTGGAAGAGAGATAGCCTCTTTAATAAATGGTGCTGGAAAAACTGGCTCTCCACATGCCGAAAACTAAAACTAG